>NC_133666.1:522043818-522336259 GCF_037893015.1 Macrotis lagotis | reverse complement strand
AATCTGTGATCAGTGGCCTCTTTGCTGTTCCTCAAACATGATGCTCCAACTCTGGGAATTTTCCTTGGTTGTCCCCCAAACCTGAAATGTTCTCCCACCTAATCTCAAGGCTTCACTTTCTTCAAGTCCCACCTAAAACCCCACTTTTTATAGGAAGCCCTTCCTGATCCCTCTTAATTCTAGTGTCTTATTTCTCCATTTATCCTGATTGTAGTTGTCTGTATGCCATCTCCCCCATTAGACTGAGAACCAGAACACTATCTTTTCCTTTTCTTTGTGCAAAGAGATAGGGTATATTAAAAAAAGAGATAAGAGTGAGAAAAGAGATAAGGCATTTCCTTTTATTGCCATTATAACTGAATAGATAGAATAAAAAAATAAGATACTGTTTGGGTTTCGCAAGTGAGGCAAATAAGGCAAGGGGAATTTGTGTTAAAATGGTATCTTGTTTTCTTTTCAAACCTGTGATTTAATACAGGTGGAAAACTCTTTCCACTGTTGCATATCCATAACTCATCTCTAACTCAAAGACCTCCACGCCTGGAACCTTGGAGAAGTTGCGTTTTTGCCTAGGGTCATAAAGTTAGCAAGTGTCAAAGTCAGAACTTAAATTCTGATTTTTCTGGCTGAAAGGTCAACCCTAAATCCAATATACCACACAGATTATATAAAATTATAATTTAGGATTCCTGTTTCTATCAAAATTTGACTCAAATGCTACCTTTTACTTCATCTTTTCTGCTTCCTTTCAGCTGTTAGTATTTATTTTACATTTGAGGAAACTGAAACCAGAGGAAGTTAATTGATTTGCCCCGATCACTAAGGCAGGGAATGGCAGTGCTAATATCCTAACTCACTTTCTCTGATTCTACTATTACACGCTATCCTAAAGAACTAATATCTCACCAAAACAAATAAGGAGCTGAGTATTTAAAACCTTTCTTGTTCTAAGTATTCTTTTGGGTGATAAAACATTTAGATCTATAAACAAGAACACATTTAGGAAAAATCATGACACATAATTGCTTAAGGTAAAAATAAATTTAATATATAACAATCATATACTGAGCACTTTTAATATATGAAGAAAAATGGCTTCTCCTGCCTCTCTGCCCACTCTTATCATGATGCTGTATACTTGAGACTTAAGTCCTTTCTTTTTGAACACAAGAAATTGATGTCCTTATACAGGTCTCAAACAGAAAAATACCCAGAAACATTCACAAAAAGGAAAGTGTCTTTGACTCTTTGGAAAGATTCAGATTGGTTTCTTACCCACTTGTTTCCCTCCAACCTACCAGCACAAATGACATTTTTCCCTTAAAAATAAACACAGATACTACTCAGGTGAAAATAATTTTATCCTTCAGTACATATTACATGAATGATAGCACTTTAAAAGTAAGTTGAAAACTTTCATGTTCCATTCTGCTTAGAACATTTCATTTTTATTGGGTAACACTATCAACAGATGCATTTATTTACTAAAATCTATTTTTTCACTGTTAAGGGAAAAGAGCATTTTTCCCCACTCAATAAACTCTGCTTGAACTTATTTCCTAAACAACATAGGATTAGACAGACATGTAAAAGTTTTATTTACAATGTTTTTATAAGAAATCATTTAAAAAAATTCAATATGTTTCTGTTCTTCAGTTACAATATTTCAAAGGTGTTTTAAGACAGAAGTATTTGGAACACACCTGATTCTGTTCTCATAGCTTAGATTTCAAAGCTATTGAGTGTGTGCCTTTTTCCAAGCCCTTGGTTTATGATTTTGTATGTATATTATAGCTATATATAAATGTGTATGCATTTTAAAATTAGGCCTCATTGAAACTAAAGGTCAGTCTAGAATTGGAGAAAGCTCTGAGCTAACATTGAACTATTAATTAAATTACTTGTGTATTCAAGACTGCCAGCTTAAATGCTTGCTTGTCTATGAAGGTTACCCCAAAAGGTCAGATTTCCATCTCTGCCTCCAGCAGGTTCCGGAGCCATCCTATGCTCACAGCTGTTTGACTCTATGATTCAGATGAAAGCGGACCTACCCTCTTTGCTTTTCAGGTTTAAGTGGCATGAAAAGATGACCAACTAGTGCAATACTCATTTAGCCAAGGATTTTTAGTGCTTCACTGATAACTAAACAATTTGACTGGAAGAAGCAGGGCCGGTGAATGGGGCTTTTTGATGGCTCTTTGTAAAAAAGTTCATTTTTACCTTGATTGTACTTGTTACAAGATTCAGTTTTGTCTAGGACCTAGATTTGAAGAAAAAACTTATTTCTCAAATAAGCATCCTTCTCATCCTGTTTTATTTTTAGCCAAAGAGAAGCTATGACAATTGCTCTCAACTCTAGCTCTAGATTTAAAAGGCATTGTGCAAATGCTAGGCTGGCTTGAAAGTGTGTCCCTGGAGGTCTATTAGAAGGCAACTCCAGTGAATAAAGATAGAGGCTAATTAATGCAAGATAGAAGAAATTATTAAATACACAGAACCCTAGAGGAGTACGGACTTCCTTGCAATATGCCAGAAATAAAAAATCCTAGAGTGAGAAGGCTCCAACATGGAACGGAAATCTGATCTGTTGTTCTCAATAGAAATGGGTCTAAGTTCATAAGATAATGTTAAACTGTGGTAAGAAAAGGATAAACCAAGTAGTCAAAATGACAATTTACTGACACTGTACTTGGGTGACCTCTCAGAAGGTGGACTCAGAAGCCTCCCAAGTGAGTAATGTGAATGAACGAGAAATCAGGGGTGATCGTAAGTTTTTATAAGAAAATAAAAGTTATTAAGGGTAGGTGGAAAAGGTGACAAAGTGGGTAGAAAATTACCAATTAAAATGCTTTTCTGTGGCAACTATGCCAACAGGATGAATTGTAAAGCATCTGCAGTAAGCCCAAGTGTGGGTGAAAGGATAAAATTATAAAGCTGCTCATTCTAATTTTGCAGGCTAGAAATTAATCGCTTTCAAATATTCAGACAACTCTTATTTCTAATGTCAGGTTAGATCATAGTATTAAATCTCAAGATTCTTTTAGGGAAAGAGGGGAATTCTCATTAGGGCATTCCTCTGCTTTTAAGGTTGGCCCCCATTAAATATAGAAATGCCGGCACATTATCCCACTAATTTTCCAAGGGGATTCTTTTTTAGCAGTACATCCTATGGTACACTTCTTTATTCTGTGACTGTAGAATGTAAATGGCTTTCAAAAGCTGGTATAAGAGAACTATTGCCATGTCTCCAACTAGGTCCAAAATAAGCACCATAAAAATTTCATCTCTTTTGTCTCCATTTCTCAGTTAATTCTGATTTCAAAACAAATGTCAGTGATGCAAACAACCCAACAGAAGAGAAGATTGGACTCTAGTAATTGCATAGACATAAGAGTGAACAACCAGAATCAGAGGGTACTTTTAGTACTGAGCAGAGTGTCCCCCTGCATCTTAACTAAACCAAAGGCTGAACCTGTGATAGGAAAGTGATAATTTAAAAGGACCAAGGACTCCATGAGTTTTTGAAGAGTCAGATTCCTAGCCAAAGTCTCTGTGGTTATGAGGATTTGGCAGTGCATGTTTTCTCTCTTAGCTAATTTTCAAAATTAAAAAAAAAGCAAATTCTATCACAAATTCACTAAGATTGTTTTTGGAAGAAATAATTAAAGAATGTGAGACAAAGTACATTGTGGTTTTGGAAAGAAAGACATTCCACTTGATCCCTTTCTTTCCTTGTTCCACCTTCTCTTTAAAATGATTTCTAGAGATTTATGCCATATTGAGCCCGATGGATCGACTTCTCTATCCACAGGTGTTTACTACCTACTATATATAGACTAGAAGATAACTAACACTGTAGTCTAAACATTTTAACCTTAACAAAACCCTAACTTTTTTTTTTTACTTGAAGGCTTACCATGAAAATGCTTAATGTTCTTTGGATTTACTTGGAAAATAGTATATAAGGCATCATAAAAAAAAGAAACATGGGGGTGGGAGGGCACTTGGGAGGTTTTTTACATTAACGTTGAGATCTAAAATTTTCAGCATCATCTCAGTGGTTAACCTTTGACCAAAACATTTAGTAAATATGTTAAACCTAATAGCAATGAATTAATAATACATTTTTGGTACAAATGATTTATAAACAACAGATGTCAGTTTGTACTAAAACTTAAAAGAACTGTTTCAACTCAGTTTTTGTTTTAAAACAAAAGAATTTCTTAGGTTCCATTGTTTTCTGTTATTTTTTTCTATTTTCACTGTGCTTTCTTGTTCCCAATTCCATTAACTGCAGTGATATGAACTTTGGGAAAACCATTTGTGACTTCTTTCTCTGTAAGTTTCTCTTTTGTATCTTGTTGCAGAGGCTTTTTCCGGTATGTCTGTTGGATAGGCAAATCAGAAAGAAAAGTATTTCAGTGAGAGCTTTTCTATATCTCTAACTTTTTTCCTGAACACTACTTAAAACTTTTGAAAATGATGGACTTTTGCCTCTTCACAATATGGCTGCTGCTGATCTTTTCCTTTCCAGGCTTACTGTATATTATTCCTTTTTATTCACTAAACTTTCTAAGTCAAATTGGCTTAATTTCTGTTCCCTGAACACAACCTTTTATCTTCTGACTTCGTGTCTTTGCAAAGACTGCTCTATAGGCCTAGAGGGCATCCCTTCTTCACTTTCACTTTCCAAACTTCTAGCTTCTTTCAAGGCTCAGCTTGGTAGCCTTCTCCTCCCACGTGAGACTGTAATCTAATTCCTGATCCCTGCCCCTCACCTTTGCTGATGTCTCCTCTTCTCCCTCCCAAATTCCCTTGTAGATATGATTTGTACATGTTTTATGTTTACTTATCAGTGTGCCTATTGTTTCTCATCAATAGAATGTAAACTTCTTGAGGGCTGGAAATGTTTTAGTTTTGTCTATTTCCACCCCTGAGCATAGTGCACCTATTATGTTTAATAGCTGCTTAATAAATGAACGTAGAATTCTCCTTTGTTCAAAGCTAGAATATCCTCTGAGCTCTATTTATACATAAAAATAAGTGTCAAAGTAGTTGCATAGTTTTCAATAAAATCTTGCTTATTTCACATATTCTGCACTAGCCTATATGTCTCTAATGTGACTACTGTGCAATGATTATGTTTTGAGAAAGTTCAACCAAGTTTTTAGACTCAAAGAGGTCAATCCAAGCATGTTTGAAAACCTGCTTATATAAGGACATAACATTTTACAATCAAATGCTATTGAGGCTGTAAGCAGGAGAAGCCAGGGTTCTGATCCAGATCTGAATTGGCTTGTGTCATTCCCCACTATTCTGCCAAAATATATGAGTTCACCTGCAAAGGCTAAGCAAGGAAATTGTTTTTAAGTCAGTCAAGGATATCAACTTTATTCACATCATATACTTTATTTACATAGAGCTTTGGTTTAATTTGAGCCAGAGCACCCAGATCCATACATTACTGGACTAACATCTGCTCTTCTTTGTTTCTGGTTATGAAGTAGCAAAGAGAGTAACACTCTTAGCCCTCTCTAATACAATCTTTGGCAACTTGATCTATTTCATCTGCAATCATCCCTAGATAATCTTATAGAATATTTATCTTCTGTAGCTAGCCAATTTCAATAACAGATCGAAAAGTTGTCAAAGTACAAGTTCCTCTGACTATAATTTGGCTAAAACTATTAAGCAATAATTTTAGCAAACACAAGTAGGAAATAAGAAGGAACTCTTTGCTTCTCTATAGAAACCACAATCAAATACAATTTCAAAAATTGTTTTGCATATCAAATGTCTTTTTATAAGAGATTAATTTACAATCTCATTCATTTGAGGCCTATATTTTGTCATCAGTTCTTAAATAAAAAAGTTGTTATTAAATTGTATATTGAATCCATCTACTTTTCTGGGTATAGTAAATTTTTCTAATCACTTGATAAGAAAAAAGCAAACATGACCTTCCTTCATTTGATAATTTGAAAGTAATTTTTCCAAAAGGAAAAATGAAGCCACAACTCTGACTGGTAGCATAACAGCAAGATTTAAAAAAAAAAGCCCATTTATAAAACATATCTTCTTTTGTTTGTTTTTGCATGTAAGACTTCCTGGACCAGGCTAAATTATCATATGAGACATCACTCTAAAATCTCAGTCTTTGAAAGTACAAAGGAATCATATATGTGATGTCAGGATGGAGACATCTAGGAAAAAAGATAAATTCTTTTTCATCAGAGAATACTTATGTTCAACTCACCTGAACGTAAAAATTTAAGAATAAGATGACTAATGTGAGCATGTAGGAAGACTGGAAGATGAGACAGCCAAAAGGAAAGCCACAAGGTATCACAACTGCACTTAAGGTGTGTGATATGGTCAGCACAAACTGGATCTGTAAAAGTCACATAAAAATCAAAGTTATGGATGATTCAACTTTTGAGTCACATAAAATCTACTTTGAAATCATAAGACTTATTCCTTATGTTTTACTGAGTATCATAGTAAGAAATATCAGAATAATTTCAACAGAAATCTTTTATCCTAGGTAGAATATAAGCATTTAAATATTCATTATATGAAATATATAATATATAACTAAATATATTCTATATAACTATGTTTTCAGAGGTTGTGCAGCACAGGGAAAAGAATTCTGAATTTAGAATTGAAGTTCATTTTTCAGTTGTTTTCAATCATTCTGACTCGTGACTCCACTGGTTTTTTTTGGCGGGGGTAAAGGTACTGAAGTGGTTTGCTATTTCCTTCTCCACCTCATTTGAGGCAAGCAAGATTAAGTGACTTGCCCGGGGTCACACAGCTAGGATTAGATTTGAAGACCTGGGTTCAAGTCCTAGTTTTGCAACTTATTTATTTGTGCAACCCCTCTGAGCTTTAGTTTTCTTTTATGAGATGAGGGGGTAGGACTAGATGACTTCTAATGTTATCTCCAGCACTAAATCTATGATCTTTGACTTCTCTAAGTCACAGCTTTCTTTTTAATGTCAATTGTATATTTACATACTGCAGAAAGAAAAGAAGGCTAGTCTTAGATTCAAAAAAGCAACATTAAGTCCTATCTCTGATCACAGCCAAGTTAGTGCCCCCAGGCAAATCTCTAAGCCTAAAAATTGCAAAGAAAGTACCAGACTGTATTGGTTAAGTCCTTTCTAAACTGGGAACCCCTTAAATCTATGACATTTCCTCTCTTCCCCTCCAAAAGACTGATTTCCTCCCCAATTCTCTTTCTATTGAATGAATAGAGATGCTACTTATCTGATTTAGGGGAAAAAAGATTTTAGCCTATGAATAAGTTTGGAAAGTTTCTTTTTTAAAGAAGCAATGTAGGGGGTGGCTAGGTGGCATAGTGGATAAAGCAACAGCCCTGCCCTGGAGTCAGGAGTACCTAGGTTCAAATCCAGTCTCAGACACTTAATAATTACCTAGCTATGTGGCCTTGGGCAAGCCACTTTACCCCATTTGCCTTGCAAAAACCTAAACGCCCCCCCACCAAAAAAAAATAAAGAAGCAATGTGATGGAACTGAAAGAATACTAGCTCAAGAGTCAGGAGACTTGGGTTCCAGTCCTAGTTCTGCCAGTAATTAGCTGTTTGATCTTGATCTTCATATCTTATGTTCCCCATTTGTAAAATGAGGGGAATAGATGTTCTCCAGAGTTCTTTTGAGCCTTGATATTCTAAGGTTTTATAACTTCTTGTCTATTTCAAAGTAGCACCTAACCTACCCACGTGTACAAAGGATACTCCCAAAGATAAAAGGATTAGTTCTTAAAAAGTCAACCATCAAATTTATCATCTTTTAACAGGATAGAGAGATCTTGGGTATCTTCCCTCTTCCATGAAAGTATATGGATGTTACCTATATGCTGCCTATAAAAGGAAAAAAAAGTTGAAATAAAGGTTAACATACCAGTTGTGCCTGTGTGAGGTATTTCTTCCACCACAGATACTTGTGCATAGATGGAATCACTGAAAGTCCATAGTAGGAGTACATTAGAATGTGGATAAAACTGTTCAATGTTGGTCCAAAAAAACCTGTGAAAAATATAGCATGAGAATGACTATTTTAGAAATCTTGATGAAGCTCATTGAGATCAAAATACAATTATTGTTTGTTTAAAAAAAGTTCTTTTCTGTGTATAGAGAATAGAAATTATCAAGTAATTCTAATAATACTAATAATAATTACTCTAAAAGCTCTACACTGGTTATGCCATTACTCTAAATATTTAGGACAAGTTTATTGTTGGAAGGACTGCATTGTAGATCTTTTACTTTTTTCCAAAAAGGCTGCAATTATCATCAGATTCCCTGATTTGTGTTTATTAGACTAATGAAGATGACACATGCTCCTGGCTTGCAGTTAATCTGACTATAATCAATTAGCAAACATGTTATGAGCATCGACCAAATGGATATGGAAATATAAAACAGAGTATCCAAAGTCATTCCATAAATAAATGCTTAATGACTAAATGATAAGATAGGCTATGCTGTCTTTAGCCCATCTTTGGTTTGAGGTCCTACCTATCCAAAGTCAAATTTTATATTCCAATACTTCTTCCATAAAGCCTTCCCTGGAGCTCCTCTATTTAAAAACGTTCATTTGCTCCTGTGAAACCTCATAGTGCTTGATAATATCCCTTAATGCACCTTACATTTTATTTTGAATGACAGGTTTTCTTTTTTCCTGCATGCCTTATTACCCCTACTGATCTATAAACTTCTTTATGTGCAAAGATGTGTCTTATTTATCTTAGCAAGTGCCCTAGCTCCAAGCATAGTGCCTTCAATATGGGAGGCATTTAATGTGTAATGGAATATAAAATGAGAATATAAAATGAGAAGACTAGACTAGTTGGTTTTTGAGGTTCATTCCAGCTCTGAGTTTAGGACCCTAATGCCAAAAGTTAATGTAATACCATTTTGTAGTTCTCCTGGGTAATACTTTGATGTTTAAATACATATGCAGTATGTATTTAAAGTGCAACTTTGAATATATACAGTAAATTCATGCTGCAGTTTGTCCAAATGTGCAAATACATACCTGTACTAAAGCTTAGAGAAAGGCTTACCTGTAGCAACCATTTATGTTTTGGAGAAGGTGGTTGTATGGCTACCTTGCCATATTATAATCACCCAATCTTTAAAAACTTCCCTGTGATATCAAAGTATCTGATAAGCAGAGACAGATAATTTTGAATAATATGGTGACAAATGGTGTTGGGATGGGGTGGGACAGATCTGGCTTCCCACTCTGGAATTCCTACATTTCTTTTCTGCATCCTTATACCACCATGTTGAAGCTAAAGGCTAACAACCTGTCTCTTCATCCTATTTGTCCATTTATGTAATAAAAGTGACTGCATTTTATTTTTCTGAGGAATTCAAAACAAAGGATACCAATCTTGTACAATAATTCCCAAAGTAATAGACCTTTTATCTGTTTGATAAATAGGGAAACAGATGTACCAATAGTAATTGCCATACATGTTAGCTTTAAGATTTATAAAGTGCTTTTCCTACATGATTTCACTTGATCTCCAGAACCTTGTGAGGTAAGTAATATAGGTATTTTTAATTTCAGTTTTAGAAATTAGAACTTAGTTTAGGAGATTTAGCAGCTTACCCAGGGTCCCACAGCTAACTTCATGAGGCAGGATCTTCCTGATGAACCCAAGTTCAGTGACATATCCATTATTCCACACTACCCTCATTAAAATTTTGGTTAATTGAACATATCATTGGATAAATTATTTTTACTTTCACAAAAATACAGTTATTGATTTTTATATTAGGTCATTGGACAGAACATTCAAGGAAGTTTAGTAATGATATTTTTCACTCAACTGAGTTCCTCTGACCTTCACTAACAAAGACAAATATATGAACATCTACTAAATATCATTCTCATAATAATCAATCCTGCATGCAGTTTGTTACTTGCAAAATATTCTATTAACACTAACCAGGAGTCTGTGGGTATGGCTGTTGTTTCAGGATTTATTTTTAAATCTGAGGAACAAACTAAAGTTTGTTCATTATTCTTTGGACTCTCTAGTAGCTTGCCCACTTCTATTAGCAATTGAAGAAATTAAATTCAAATCCTTCTGGGAAAGATGCCAAAAGATTTTATTTTCTGTTTCACACTGGTTTCAATTTGCATTTTTTTCATTAATGGGTGAAATCCAGTTACATGTCTATGGAATTTTAAGTAAGAATATCAAGATAGAGTTCCCAATCTCTGGTCAAGCCATCTGATGTATATTTGACCCATTCTGCTTTTGTAAATACTGAATATATTTATGAACCTAAATATTTGATTACAGAAGTAATTTCTATTTTTGAGAATGGAGGAAAAAAAGCAAGGCACTAATGTAAACCACATCATTATCTGTGATCATAGATACTAGTGTGTAGTCATTGGAATACTCACAGCTATACTAACTAAAGTATTAATGTGCAAATGTGGATATTTAAAAAGCTTCTGATGCTTTGCAAAATTGCTTCAAATTTTAGATAAAAATTTTAGATAAAAAAATTATTCCTGATTTTGTTCATCTTGTATCCTGGAAACCTGAATCAATCTTTGGGGTCTAGAGATCTGAGATATCAACCTCTGTTATTGCAGCTGATGCTGATGCTACACTACTAAGGATTGAACTGTTAGGGTCAGGATAACATTTATCAAGAAGTGAATGAATGACCAAATCCTTACTTTGTCCACATGGTATCCAATTTAGAACACACCACCAGATGTTAAACATTGAAGTATGATGGTACACATGGAGAAAAGTAATCTGACTGGTTTTCTTCCTCAGAACAAAGAAGATTGTATCCATGAATTCTATCAGTTTGGAGAAGTAGTACCACCACAGGACTCTGGCTACCTACAAAGTGAAAAAGAAGAGTTACTTTTAAATGTAATAAATTGGGAAACAATCTTTACAACTAATGATTCTGACAAAGGACTCATTTCTAAAATATACAGAGAACTGTGTCATATTTTTCTTTTAAAAAAAGCCATTCCCCAATTGACAAATGGTCAAAGGATATGCAAAGGCAATTTACAAATGAGATTAAAGCAATCCATAGCCATATGAAAAATTGCTCTAAATCATTATTAGAGAAATGCAAATTAAAGCCTCTCTGAGGTACCACCTCACATCTCTTAGACTGGCCAATATGACCAGAAAGGATAATGATCATTGTTGGAAGGGTTGTGGGAAATCTGGGACACTATTACACTGGTGGTGGAGCTGTGAACTTATCCAACTTTTCTGGAGAGAAATTTGGAACTACACCCAAAGGGCAACAAAAATGAGCAATACCACTACTGGGTCTATACCCTGAAGAGATGATGGAAAAGGGTAAAAAAATCACTTGTACAAAAATATTCATAGCAGCACTGTTTGTGGTGGCAAAGAATTGGAAATCAAGTAAATGTCCTTCAATTGGGGAATGGCTTAGCAAACTGTGGTATATGTATGCCATAGAACACTATTGTTCTATTAGAAACCAGGAGGGATGGGAATTCAGAGAAGCCTGGAGGGATTTGCATGAACTGATGCTGAGTGAGATGAGCAGAACCAGAAAAACACTGTACACCCTAACAGCAACATGGGGGTGATGTTCAACCTTGATGGACTTGCTCGTTCCATCAGTGCAACAACCAGGGACAATTTTGGGCTGTCTGCAATGGAGAATACCATCTATATCCAAGAACCGTGGAGTTTGAACAAAGTTCAAAGACTATTCCCTTTAATTTAGGAAATAAACCAGATATCTTATTATCTGATCTTGTTATCATGTATACTTTTTGTTTCTTCCTTAAGGATATGATTTCTCTCTCATCACACTCAATTTGGATCAATGTACAACATGGAAACAAAGTAAAGACTGACAGATTGCTTTCCATGGTGGGGGGGGAGGGAAGTAAGATTGGGGGGAAATTGTAAAACTCAAATAAAATCTTTAATAAAAAAAAAGGGAGGGTAGAAGAGTTACTTTTGTACCAGAGCACTAACCTTTCATGTATTTACCATGCTTCATTGAAATCATTCTCTACTTATTTCATATGCATAGAATTTAGCTCTTCAAATAAGGGAAAAGGCATGTTTTCCTCTTCCTTCTCACCAAAATGAGAAGGGGAGCAACTTCTGGGTCCTTGCTACTTCAGGCAGGCCTCTCAGTGCTTCACAATTGTAAACCTCATGCTAAAAAATACCTCTTTTATAGTTATTGCCTAGAACTCTCATATTTAAACCTGAGATGCTTCCAGAGATAGTGCAAACATTGATAACTAGAATATCATGTTCTTTTCTGGGTAATTAATCATGAGATTGTAATGCTTAACATCTATATAAAAGATTTATTCTGCATAAAGTTTCATACTTCCCCCTCCTTTCACTGTTTTCAACATTCCCCCCCCCACATATAAAAAAATAAAACTCCCAATCCTCTGAATAGATTTGAGTTGATAACACTGATAGAACTCTATGGAAGTTCAAATCCATGATGACAAGAATTGTAATTTAAAGTGGATGATAACACTGCTAGTTGTTTGTCCAGACATCTAGAAAGCAATTTACAAATGTTAAACTGTACATATACTTTGAACTAGAGATACCAAAGGACTACAATTTTTATAGCATCTCTTCTCATAATAGCAATCAACTGGAAATTAAGGAAAGCCTCAATAATTGGGAGATGGTAGAATAATGGAAAACAATGTGGCACAATAAATGAAGAAAGATAATTTCTTTTTTGTTACAAAATTTATTTTTTTCTCAATTATATGCAAAATGGTTTTATAATCATTTTTTAAAACTTGGTTATACATATACAGTTGTGTACAATATATTTCCATATTAGTCATGAAGTGAAAGAAAAGAGACCAAAAATCAAAATCACCCAAGAAAATAAAGGAAAAAGTATTCATTTAACTCCATTCATTCTTTTTCTGCAGATGAATAGCATAATTTCTTTGGAACTGTCTTGGATCATTGTACTGCTGAGAATAGTTAAGTCATTCACAGCTGATTATTGTACAATATTGCTGTTACTCTGTACAATGTTTCCCTGGTTTTGCTCAGTTCATGTAAGTCAAGGTGTAAGAAAGATGATTTCATAGAAATCTGAAAAGACTTGTATGAAGTGAGTAGAACAAGGATAACTTTACAAATATATGACAGTAAAAAACAACTTAGAAAGTCCCAAGAATTCTAATCAATACAGTGAACCACCACAAATTCAAAGGAAAGCTGAAGCATGCTCCTTTCTTCCTTCTGACCAGAGTGGTGATGAATTCATACTGTCAAATGGAACCTACATTTTCTGATAGCCAATGGAGGAATTTGTTTTGCATGACTATTCATATTTGTTACAAGGCTTTTCTCTTTTTTCTTCTGTGTATCTGTGAGTATGTGTGTCATTCATGTATATGTGTATATGTATACACAGAATTTAAAAAATTTTTTGCACAGAGAAAGAAAATAATTTTAATGGAAAAATTAAATTTTAAAAATTTTTTAAAGAACTAAATGGGAAGTATTCCAGAACTGGAGATAGGTAAATGTCTTGACTTTCAGAAATGAGGAGGACTCTTCAATACATATAACTAGATCAGTGAAATGTTAATCCTCATGAACAAAATAGAAAGATGTAGCAGTAAGCTGTGATCTTGGAACTAGCTAATAAATGTACTAATTGTGATTAATGGATTGATCTCAGTCTGGAGGAAAGTGTAAGCATCTTACACATAATAGATGCTTAATAAATGCTTGATGATTAATTGACTGAAGAAGACATGCTAAATTAAACAAATTCAACTAACATTTATTAGTCACCTGTTTTGAAGATAAAGAGGGCAGCTAGGTGGTACAGTAGATAGAGCACTGAATTTGGAAGATTCATCGTCCTGAGTTCAAATCCGGCCTTAGACATTTATTAGCTGTGTGACCCTGGGCAAATCACTTTACCATGTTTGTCTCAGTTCCACATCTGTGAAATAAACTGGAGAAGGAAAATGCAAACCACTCCAGTATATTTGTCAGGAAGACCTCTAATGGTTGATTAAACACAACTGAAACAAAAGTAAAGATGAAGAGGGGGTATGCTGCCTTTGGGAGATTTCAAAGATTTTTTAATAACTATAATCTTCCCTGAAACAAGGTCCAACATTTTGCTAATGTTATAAGACTGTAAATCATAGAACAATCTTTAAATTATTGAAATAAGATAATAGAGTAGCCTATGATAGATGTAACACATCAAAAACAAGGAATCCTAAAGGAGAAGTGGAGTAAAGGATGACAGACATCAAAGGAACAAAAGAGCAAAAGCAAGTCAAGGTTAATTGATGGATAATTCATAATCTGAACTAACTAGGTGCTGCAGTGAATAGTGTACTTAATAACTTAGTTATTTAGATACTTAATAACTGTGTGACCCTGAACAAGTCACTTAACCTCTTTTACCTCAGTTCCTACTCTTGCAGGGTTGTTGTGAGAATTACCAAAATGCTTGACATAGGACTTGGTATAGAGTAAGCCCTATATAAATGTTAGTTGTTATTATTTGCTCCACTAGTATCCTTATAATACAGGAGAAATCAAAAAGCATGTTAGATGGATCTCCTGTGATGGGAAGACATGGACAAGAATAACACAGGGAAAGCAGGCAGGTATAGGCAACCACCAGCATCACTGGAGATGTGACATCACAGATTAATTTATATAAATACACACACACACACACACACACACACACAGTATCAGAGACAAAAATAAAGTAAACGGGTTTTGCCTTTGAGGAATTCATATCTTTTTAGATGACATGCTTAACTGACTTATGGATGCCATGAAGCTTGGAGAGACTTTCAAATAAATGGATGAGAAAATCAGAATCCAAAAGGATTTCAGTAGTCCACTGGCATTTATGAATCAAGCATGATGTGCCAGGCACTGTGATGAAAGCACCAATCCAAGAAGATAAAGATGAACACAGGCAGAAGTCCCACATTTGAGTTTACAAAAATATCAACTAGGAAAAGGGAGACTGAATAGTGAAAAAGATCTGAGGATTGGAGTAGACTGAAAACTCCTTATCAGTCAACAGTACAATTTAATAGAAGCAGAGTGTCCAGAATGAGAGGGGCTAAATCCCTCAGTGCCTTGGTAAGCATTTTAGGAAGAACATGTATTAAATGGAATGTGAAAAGAAGAGAGCCACCAGGAATACAAGGAGACTAAAAGACAAGTCATCTAAAAACAGGTCGAATGAACCAGACATTTTAGCTTGCATAAGAAGAGATTAGTAGAAAACATTAGAGTTACCTCTAAGTATTTGAAGGATTGTTATGTATAAAGAGTGATTAGACACCTTTTCTGTCTCTATCAAATGGGAAGAACTAGGTAGGACCAAAGTATGGAAAGTGCAGGGGGGTAAAACATAGGACTGTAGATTTAAAGCTTGAGATCACTGAATCTCACTGCCCTTATTTTCTAGATGATCCATCTGAAAGGTTAGAGTAACTCCACACAGCTAGTAAAAATCTGAGGCAGAACTTGAATCTAAGTCTTTTTAACTCTAAGTCCAGTGCTCTATCCACTATTTTATACTGCCTCTTCCCCAAATTCCATTTGAACTTAAGGAAAAAGTTTCTTAACAATTATATGAATCTAAAAAAGTGGATGTCTCAGGAGGTAACTCTTGAAGTACAATATGGATGAAGTACAATCTCTGTCAGAGATGTTGGAGAAAGTGTCCTGTCTCAAAAATAAAGATAACTCACATTTATACCCCTCTTTTAAGTTTTGTAAAGTACTTATTATCTTATTTAATATTTTTTGGGGGGGGTAATGCTATGGGGTTAAGTGACTTGCCCATGGTCACACAGCTAGATAATTATTAAGTGTCTGAGACCAGATTTGGACTCAGGTCCTCCTGACTACAGGGCTGGTGCTCTATCCACTGTGCCATCTAGCTGCCTTCTTATTTAATCTTTATAACAACCCTGAGATACATGCTACTATTATCCTCATTTTGCAGATGAGGAAACTGAGGTTAAGTGACTTGCTGGGGTCTCACAGTTAATAAGTATATATGAGAGAAGAGGATTTGAACTCAGGCCTTTTTTATTCCAGCAACTCTATCCACTAGGTCAAGCTGCCTCTTTAATATGGATTTGCTTAGGGCGGCTAGGTGGTGCAATGGATAGAGCACCCACCCTGAAGTCAGGAGTACCTGAGTTCAAATCCGGCCTCAGACACTTAATAATTACCTAGCTCTGTGGCCTTAGGCAAGCCACTTAACCCCACTGCCTTGCAAAAACCTAAAAAAAAAAATGGATTTGCTTAGATGACTGCTGAAGTTTCTTCTAACTTTGAGATTCTGTGATTACTTATATAATAGAGACACAGAAATGTAAAAGATGGCAGGACCCTTCCTCCTTCCCTAGGCTTTCTATACTTTTGACTTATTAAGAGTTTACCTGAAAAAGATCTTGTTCAGCAGATTGGAACCTCCATATGAACTAATACTGAAAATATGGCAGCCAAAATGGCTAATGTCATCTTAGGCTACATTGAAAGGCCGAGTGACAAGAAGGAGGGAGGAGATGTAGTTCTCCTGTACTCTGACACCAATCAGATCCATTTGGAGCACTGTGCTCAGTTCTGAATTACCACATTGTAGGAAGGGTATTAATAATCTAGAGAACATAACAGGAGATGCTTAAGGATCTTGATATCATTCCATGACGATTACTAATGGAACTAAGAATATTTATTTGAAGGAGACTCAGTGGGGAATAGCTAGAATATGTCTTCTAGTTCCAAATCTATGATTCTATGTCTATGAAATGCTGTCTGTTACATAGGAAAAGGATGAGACTTGTTCTCTTTGGCCATAAAGAGTAGAAATAGAAGTAATGGGTAGAAAGTATAACACATGTTGGCTATTTGAAAGTAGAATGAACCAGCTTGGAAAGCTGTGAACTACCCTTTAATAGAGATTTAAATTTAAGCAAAAACTCTATAACCACTTCTTGGTATATGGGTTAGAGACTACTTGTTCAGAAAAGGGGTGGATCAAATGGCTTCTGAGGGCACTTGTATAGCTGAAATTTGGAGTTACAAAAGAAGTACTTGGATCTTAGCTTTGCTTAATTGTGTGGTCTTGGGCAAGTCACTTCATTTATTTGAAACTTGGTTTCCTCATCAGTTAAAAAAAAGATCATACAAGTGGCATTATTCCCCATCATCTAAGATGGGTGCCAAAGTTAAATGAACTAATTTATTTTTAAAGCACTTTATGAATCATGAAGTGCTGTGCAAATGTCAGCAATTATTATAATACCTTATATTGCTATTAAAACTGATGCCTCAGGAGATCAAAGCAATCCATAGCCATATGAAAAATTGCTCTAAATCATTAATTATTAGAGAAATGCAAATGAAAGCTTCTCTCAGGTACCACCTCACACCTCTCAGACTGGCCAACATGACCAGAAAGGACAATGATCAATGTTGGAAGGATTGTGGGAAATCTGGGACACTATTACACTGGTGGTGGAGCTGTGAACTCATCCAACCTTTCTGGAGAGAAATTTGGAACTATGCCCAAAGGGCAACAAAAATGAGCATACCCTTTGACCCAGCAATACCACTACTGGGTCTATACCCTGAAGAGATGATGAAAAAGGGTAAAAACATCATTTGTACAAAAATATTCATAGCAGCCCTGTTTGTGGTGGCAAAGAATTGGAAATCAAGTAAATGTCCTTCAATTGGGGAATGGCTTAGCAAACTGTGGTACATGTATGTCATGGAACACTATTGTTCTATTAGAAACCAGGAGGGATGGGAATTCAGGGAAGCCTGGAGGGATTTGCATGAACTGATGCTGAGTGAGATGAGCAGAACCAGAAAAACACTGTATACCCTAACAGCAACATGGGGGTGATGTTCAACCTTGATGGACTTGCTCGTTCCATCAGTGCAACAACCAGGGACAATTTTGGGCTGTCTGCAATGGAGAATACCATCTATATCCAGATAAAGAGCCCTGGAGTTTGAACAAAGTTCAAGGACTATTCCCTTTAATTTAGGGGGGGGGAAACCAGATATCTTATTGTCTGATCTTGTTATCTCTTATACTCTTTGTTTCTTCCTTAAGGAGGTGATTTCTCTCTCATCACACTCAATTTGGATCAATGTACAACATGGAAACAAAATAAAGACTGACAGATTGCTTTCCATGGGGGGTGGGGGTGGGAGAGGGAAGTAAGATTGGGAGAAAAATTGTAAAACTCAAAATCTTTAATAAAAGAAACTGATGCCTCAGTCAGAAGCTTTTGAAAGATGGTTATCCTAGTCACAAGGATTTCCATACAAAGAGATTGTATAATCTCCTATTTAGCTCTCCAGGATGTAATTCTTTCTGTTAGAAAATTATGCTTGTATATCTATCTCTCTGTAACTTGAAATGAATAAGAATCCAATGAAATGATGATTGGATTGAAATTCTTTACATCTCTGGCATGTCCTGTGAAGATCCCATGATATCTGGCTTGGTATATTAATAACTCACACTCATAATACTCTTTAGAGATTAAAAGCATGCCATTCACTAAGACCCTGTGAAGGACCTTGTGGAATATTACTCTGCTTTCATTTAGAGAAACTTAAATTACTAAATTATTTATCTATGGTCACACCACTAATATCTTAGATTTGAACTGAGGTTCTTTTTAAAAATTTTTTTTCCGATTACATGTAATTACATGTAAAGAAAAGTTTTCAACATTCATTTTTCTGCAAGGTTTTGAGTTTCTCATTTTTCTCCCTCCCTTCCTTCCCTCCCCACTTCCCTTGACAGCAAGTAATATGATATATGTTATACATGTGCAACAATGGCTAACATATTTCTATATTAGTCTTGTGAAAGAAGAATGAGAACAAAAGGGGGGGAAAACCATGAGAAGGAAAAAAGAGAAAAAAATTTTAAAAAGTGAAATTAATATCCTTTTGTCTGCATGCAGACTCCAGTTCTTTCTCTGGATATAGATGGTCATTTTAGAATTGTCTTTGTTTACTGTATTGCTGAGAAGAACTAAGCCTATCATAGTTGATCATACAATGTTGCTGTTAATGTGTACCTGATTCTACTCACTTCACTAAATATCAATTCATGCAAATCTTTCCAGGTTTTTCTGAAATCCACCTTTTCATGATTTCTTATAGAACAATCATATTCGATTACATACTTATACCACAATTTGTTCAGCCTTTAACCAATTAATGAGCATCCCCTCAATTTCCAATTCTTTGCTACTACAAAAAGAATTGCTATAAATATTTTTGTACATGTGGCCTTTTCTCCTTTTTCATGACCTCTTTGGGATGCAGACTTAGTAGTGGTACTGCTGGATCAAAGGGTAGGCACAGCTTTATTACCCTTAGAGCATATGAACTGAGGATCTTGATGCAAATTTCAAAACTTTTTGCGCTAAATTAATTTGCCCTGTCTCATAGAAATTATTCATCTACTTCTTAAAATTTGTTTGATCCTTATAAGGTACATATTTTTCAATAATTGCAGTGCAGTGCTGGTAAGCTTTTAACAGCTCTCCAGAAAAAAATTATAAACACATTAAAAAAGCAGAATTTGTGCTATTAATATTTCCCAATCTTTTTTTAAGCTTAGACAATCAAGAAAACAGTGAGTCAGACCTGATTTATGGCCTTTGCAGATTTCTGAGTAGTAAATGTTCACACTGAAAATTGAACAATAAGCTCTCTAGAACTTATTAGAGCTGGCTTCAGTATAGCCCTGAACTGAGTCTAATATATATTGATTATTTTTACCAGTTACCTGAATAATGGAGTAAAGAATAAATGAGTTAAGGTAGCTGATGTTGCCAAATTAAGAATGGCCTGGTTAGGACCAAATTTTAAAATCAGGGTTAGAATTCAAAGTGAAGTTTACTCTGGCACCTAGCATATTGTTTTTCATTCATTGGGTGTTTATTAATTATGGAATTCAATTGCACTGATCTAAACAAAACAAAGAAAGCCCACCTAGAAAGAAAAAACAAAAGTGGATAACAGTAATTGCAGGTCCATACTAGATGATTGCATTTCAAAGACTGTTACTGGATGTTCCCCCAAAAGAGTGCATAATGTAAGAAATCATAACATAGTTCTCCTGTTATAAATAGCAGAGAATAAGATCAACAACTGGCAGAAGAGAGAACTAAGAAGGGACTTTGAAAACAATCATGAAGATCAGAACATTAGGAAAGAACCGAGTTTATTTATCCTGAAAGGTGAGGGAGTAATTTAATAATGTCATTCAAATGTATGAAAGATTCTTATACAGAGAAAAGAGAACAGTCATTCAGTGTTTCTTCTGGGAATATAAATAGAAATATGCAGCAATGATAATTAAATTTAAAATTTTACTGACAGTAAGAAATATTGAGAGGTAGCATAGGATTAGTGCATAGATAAAATAAACTCCCAGTCAGAAAGTGATTCTTGTTAGCTGTATTAACTACTATGGGCAAGTCAACTAAACCCTCACTCTAGGCCAGAGATGTCAAACTCTTGGTGGCAAAATTTCCCAAACCAGATTAAAATATGTTGGGAAATATTTAACACAATAAATAAGAAGATAATACAACATACATAATTTGTTGTTTTCTAAGTCATTCTGTGCTTGCAGGGACCCATTTCTATTTGAGTTTTACTAGCTGTGTGACCTTGGGCAGACTACCTAACCCTGACTGTCTCCCATCCAGGGCAGTCTCCAGTCATTCTGATTTCATATCTGACCACTGGACCTGGATGGCTGTGGAGGACAAAATGAAGCTGGTGACTTAGCATAGCACCTCCCTCACTCAAATCCAATTCATGTGTTTGTCATGGCATTGTCTGCCTGATGCCATGATCTTTGAGAATGAAGGACAAATATCAGGTAACTCTCAGAGCAGGTATAAATCTGCTAGAGGGTATTTTCACACTGAAAGTTCTCAGTGAAATCACAGATCTGATGTGAGAGAGATTAAGAAATCAAGATGAAGACAGAGACAGACAGACACACAGACAGAGTGACACTGAACTAGTTTGTCAGGACAAACAGTAAATCTCTGACCTCTTCAAAAAACACAAATTTTCATCTGCCAGGATCATTTAAATGTAGAAGTGCCAAATAGTAGATAGATTGATTAGATAAAATTAACACATTTCTGTTTGACTAACATTTCTGATTAAGTAGATAAAATTAACAAGAATATTTCTGAAATCAGTATTAATATTACATCCCCCCTCCCCCAGGTCAAACCCCAGGAGGTCAGAGTTTGGGCCCTCATTAGTTCACAGTGAATATAAATAACATTCTATTTTGGCCAGAAGTCCTAAGGGTCTTCCCCTCCCAGACTGATTTTTTTGTTTTGATTAGGTAAAAGTGGTCACTTTGCCTCATCTCTTATTGCTCCTTAATCACTTAATGGGCCTTATCTCAGTTCAGACTAAGACCAGTTAAAGACCTTAGTATAAAAAAACTAAATCTCCCACTGCATCCAGGATCATCTCCAGTCATCTTGATCCATATCTGGCTTCTGGACCCAGATGACTTTAAAGGGGAAAGTGAGTCAGACCTCACTCACTCAAATCCAATTCACTTGCATATCATGGCATCACTTTCCTGACAAACAAGGCAACTGATCCAATATGGAAAACTTGTTGTTTTACATTTCAGCAACTATGAGAAATCTCAAAAATGGTATTCTATTCTCACCAAAGACAGGAATCCTCCTCCCATCCAACTCCATGACAGTGGGTAAACCTAAAAACTCTCAAAGAGACCTATATAGAGCTGTCAGTTTTCTATTTGAGGCTCACCCGTATATCTGCTTCTCCTGCACTGATGAGATTCTGACACTGTAAGTTGTACCCTCCTTCCCAAGTGGCAAGAATGAGCTAGAATAGAAACAAAAAAAAAAGAAAAAGAAAAGATAAAAAACAGCATAAAATGAATCTAAACAGAATCACTCATTCATGTTTTCTATTGGCATTTATTCAGGAAACTGACCAGGACTGGGCTTGTGCCAGTTCATTCTTAAACTGATACTATCAAAGAACTTGATTCTTGTTTTGAACTGAATTCTTTTATTGTATTATATGCTACCTATTATATCAAACGTTGAATAATCTACAGCTGTTCAGTAATTTATAATTTAGCTGACATTGTAGAAATATATTTTTATATTTTTTAGAAATTCTCCAACCCTGTTTTCATCATCTCTTTATTCATCAGAATTACTTTTTACATGAAAACTTAAGGATGCTCAGCTTAAACATCAAAATCAACTTTTTTTTTTTTCTTCTGTCTTGAAAAACTAGTTAAAAACCACTTTTATTTTTCCTTCTGTTACAGTGGTCTAAAAAAAATTGACTAACACAAACTGAGTATGGGTCACAGGGCATTTGTGCTTGGAATAAGTTTAGAATACTGAATTGTCTATAAGAAATAGTCTCTAGGTGTTGTTTGAAAATCTGTCCACTTTTTAAATCTGACATGCCTTGTCGAAACAGCCTTTTCTTCCCCACACCCCTTTCTCTCACTTCTTGGATTTGCATTTATTTTAATTAATTGTATCCAAAGAAAGTGATCTTCCCAGTCAGTAAGGTTCCAGTCAGGTAAGAAACTTTTCTTTTTGTGCATCTTGTTTCTGAAGTTATATCACAGAACCCATTTTATCTGCAAAACTACCCATTATTGTCTTGTATATTTAAATTTAAATTTTATTTTTTCTCAATTGTATGCAAACAAAAATTTTAAACATTTATTTATTTTTAGGATTTTGCAAGGCAAATGGGGTTAAGTGACTTGCCCAAGGCCACACAGCTAGGCAATTATTAAGTGTCTGAGGTCAAATTTGAACTCAGGCCATGACTCCAGGGCTGGTGCCCTATCCACTGTGCCACCTAGCTACCCCTAAATTTAAAAAATTTAAAAAAAATTTGGGTTCCATATTTTCTCTCTCTCTGCTCCCTCCCCCTCTCCTTGAGAAGACAATTTATTGAGATAATGCATGTACAGTCATGCAAAAAATTTCTATTTTAGCCATGTTGCAAAAGAAAATGTAGATTAAAAGAACCTCAAGAATAGCAAATTTTTAAAAGATGCTTCAATCTGCATTCAGACTACATAAGTTTTCCTCTGGAGGTGGGTAGCATTTTTCATCATAAATTATTTGAAATTATCTTGGATCACTGTAAAGCTGAGAATAGTTAAAGTGGATCATTATACAATATTGCTGATACTGCATACAATAGTCTCCTGGTTCTGTTCATTTCACTTTGCATAAGTTCATGTAAGTCTTCCCATTTTTTTTCTGAAAGCATCCTGATGGTATTTCTTTTGAGTCTTCCATCACAATCATATACCATAATTTGTTTAGCTGTTTCCCAATTTCTAATTCTTTCACACCACAAAAAGGGCTACTACAAATATTTTTGTTCACATAGGTTCTTTACCTTTTCCTTTGATCTCTTTGGGTTACAGATCTGGTAGTAGTATTGCTGGATCAAAGTTATCACAGTTTGACAGCTTTTATGGGCACAGTTGCAAATTATTCTCCAGAAAGGTTGGATCAGTTCACAACTTCACCAATAGTATCATTAGTGAACCTATTTTTCCCCACACACCCTCTAGCATATTTCATTTTTGGTTTTGTCACATTTGTTTAATCATTTTTCAGTCATGTTTAACTCTTTGTGATCTCATTTGGGGTTTTCTTAACAAAGACACTGGAGTAGTTTGCCATTTCCTTCTCTAGTGCATTTTTTTACAGATGAGGAAACTGAGGCAAATAAGTTAAGTGAGTGGTACAAGGCTAGTAAGTGTATGAGGCCAGATTTGAATTCAGGAAGATAAGTGATTCCTGACTCCAGGCCTAGTACTCTATTCATCTAGCTATCTTATTAGACAATCTGATAGGTATGAAGTGGTACTTTAGGGGTATTTTAATTTACATTTCTATAAAAAACATCTTATTAGTATTTAGAACTTTTTTTCATGAGTTCACAAGAGCTTTGTGATCAGATACTTGACAGGTCTACGAAAAAGAAAATAATTTCAACCTTTTTTGCATATATCCTGAAAATTCCCTTCTTTTCTTTGGATGGATTCTAGATTCAAAGACAAAATTCTGATGTGGAGAAATCTAGGACAGATAGAATTTAGATTTCCTTTTGGATACTGGTGGGCTTCTTTGTTGACTTGTAAAAAAGCTGTTTCTTTAAAAGATTTGTGATTTCATTGGTAGGATTGCTCTAACCACTGAGAGAGATCACAACTACTCCTCAATTTAGTAAATGGTTCAGTGAATTGCTGGGTCTCAACCCCCATCATCACCTGATAACTGTCCTGCTGATGAACTCAGCTAGTGTGGTCCTTCAGTTAAAGACCCATACAATCTTCTGTAAGGTCCATGCCTGAAAATGACCTAACTGGGTAGGACCCCATAGTGCTTGTGCTCTTTGAAAACCTTCAAACCTGGTCCATAAAATGGAGATCTAGAGCTCATCAATTCAACTGGTAAATGGTACTGCTGCTTAGAGCAAGGAGTCAGCAAACTGGTCTGATAGATAGGACTCACTCCCAGGTTTTGAATAACTCTTAAGCTAAGAATGATTTTTACACTTGTAAATAAAGTTTCATTGTACTTGATAATGTACAAACCATTTTTAGGGCCATACAAAAGCATAAAATAGGACAGGTGTGGCTGGGAAAGGGTGTGGTCAAATAATTAACCTATCCTGGGCCTAAAGAATTCAATTGCAAGAAAAGTTGCACAAGTCTGTCACATAGGTCACTAATTTCTTCTATTCCTATTACTCAATGGAATGGAAGCACAAACATCATGAGGGTTCAAGAGTCTTTTTTTTTTTGACAAGGCAAATGGGGATTAAGTGACTTGCCCAAATTCTCACAGCTAAGTATGTATTAACTGTCTGAGGTTGGGCAGTGCTCTGTCCATTGTACCATCTAGCTCCCAAGAGTCTTTGATGGGTCTCTGCAAACTCATCTGAGCTTTGGATAACTGGAAATATTTCTGCCTAATGATCTTATCATAAGTATCCTGATTCCTAACCAATCTTCATACTGTTCTTTTTCTGCTTTGAATGATAAAAACAAGATATATTCTTTAAGTTATGGGTCCCAGGAATTCCTAATGTTATTCCTCTCTTTTATTTTTTGGCTTGTTCCTCATTTCAGGGGAGAAAATCAGGAAGGCCATTCTTATGATATACTAATTGTAGTTGGATGGAGACAAAAGCAATCCAATAGATCTCTATCTTCCATAAGGTCTTGTGGATATTTTCTTTTAAATGCCTTAAATTTAGGGAAAAAAAGGAGTTGTTGGGTTTCTTAAATGTCTGCTAATGCTATCCATCTATTACTTCCCATACCCTCACTGGCTATGCAAATTATCATCCTGAAGAGACCAAATATTGATTAGTGTCCTAGGCATATAGAAAAGGAAGTTCTGCATGCCTGTTGGGATTTAATAAAAATTGCATTATTATTATGATAAAAATTTTGGTCTAAATCAGTACCTTTCCTCCCAGGACACTGGAACTCAACGGCTTCTAATATTGGCTTTGTTAAAAGAAACCAAAAAACCTTAAGTCACATCTACTATCTCAATTGATGCTAAATCTTTCTTCTCTCAAAAAACAAGAGATGGCACTCCAACAACTGAGATAGGCATTGTTTTTAAATATAAAGAGAGGGGAAAAAAGTCTGAAGCTTATTTTATTTGCATAGATCAAATCAGGTTGGAGCACTGGCCCACCCACAATAAAAGCTAGCAAAAGGAATAACACTGATTTTTCACAGATTGGAGGCCCTATGGCAGTGACCTCAACCTTACATATTCATGGTTCTTCTTCAGGTACAATCCTATTAAAACTGTTATAAGCCAAGAAAAAAAACATATGTTCAGTATGGGCTATTCAGCTACTATTCTTTTCCCCACTCCTCCCCATCCCTTATAATTCCAAATATTCTTTTTCCATGGTAGTTTCATTTCTGGTCCATCCTTTCAATTGACCTATTATGAGTGCCTTTTTTTCCCTGAAATCAAAGTCATGGAGCAAGAGGTTTTCTTAACAGACAAGAGACACAGACTTCTTCCCTGAAAGGAAATGAAGGGTTACAGGCAAGTGACCTTGGCCCAATAACTGCTCTGGATCTTTGTCTTTGGAATAGGAGTAAACTGAGGCTCTATAGCCTTTTGTGATCATATATGTTGGGAGATATATGGCATCTGGGAAATTAGCTACAATAAGGAGAAAATGAAGGGAAAAGAAGTGGGGTGTTTCTGTGAATGTGGTTAGGTAAAGGAAAGAAAAAAATAAGCAAATGAGAAAAAATCAATGACAAGATAGAGCAGGTTGTGCTACAAACCATAAAATTTAAAACCAGGAATGATAAAAAGAGAACAACTTTCAAGGATGATATGTCCATTATGTTCCTATGAACATAGCTAATTTCTGAGAGACAAATATCAGATTTTTTAAAAAGTATAATACTGGAGTATATGAGCAATAAAATACATTTAATTTAAGGTAGAAAGTTACATTGAATTGCTTGTGAGTTATTTGGGTTTTTTTATTGCAACTCCTTTGACTGATTTTTACTTCTCCAAATTTGACAGAAAATTCTTTCAAGGCTCATTTCAATTCCCAATTGCTCCATGAAAAACCTAGTTCGTGATCATAGATCATAAAACCATAGAGCTGAAAGGGTCATTTTAGAAGTTATCTAATCCAACCCCTCTCCTGAGATGAGGAATCTGAGATTGGGAAAGGTTAAGTGACTTGCCCAAAGTACCTGAGTTGTAAGAAGCCAGTGTAGGATTTGAATTCAAGTCCTTTGACTCCAAGTACAGCTCTCTCTCCTTATTGAGCAGAGCTCTAACACCTCCAAATTCCTATTGCATTTATCTGCACCAGTCATTTACATACATTTGAACCATTTGTTTATGTAATATATATCCGTCCCATATGTTGACCAACTCCAGGTCATTTCCTATTCTGACACAAGGCCAGCCATGTCTGCTGAACTGAGATTGACTTCCTAAGGAATAGTCTGGACACAAAAGGTACAATACAGGTTGCTAGAGTCAACTCTAGGGTATCAAGGTTGGAACAAATCAATGAATATGGGAGTAGAGGCACAGCAGAAATTCTACTACAGAGTGAAAGGAACTGTGCTAGAAGTGGATTAGAAGAAGAATGAGATATAGCTTACTCTCAGGGAGTTTATGCTCTGGTAGAGAGGTGATATGTTTACAAATTCAATATGACTTAGGTTATGCAGCTCAGAAAGAACAAAGATCTTTTAGAACATGGCAAGTGGATATGAGAAGTGTAAGGAATAAGATAGAATAGAAACAGTGCTCAGAGATTGGGGGGGGGGGTAGAAAGTGACTCCTAACTGGAGGAAGTGACATGTGAATTAGACCCAACAGGTAGAAAAGTGAAATGAGTGATTTTAAGCCTGATTTTAAGCACTGAGCCCAGAAAGGGCAAGGAGGAGAATGAAGAACAGTCAATGATCCAGTTGGAATTGAAATTAGAATACCTAAAAGAGAGTAAAGAGAATAAAAATTGGAAAGAGATAATATAGTCAAAGTATAAGGCAGAAATTCTTAATCATTTCTGTGTGTGTGTGTGCGTGTGTGTGTGTGTGATAGACCCCTTTCAAAGTCTGGTGAAATATATGGATCCTTTCTGGGAATAATGTTTTTAAATGTATATTTTAAAACATTCCGATTTACAAAGGAAATTAATTACATTGAACTACAGTTATCAAAGATACTTTGTTAATAAAAAGTTCATGGACTCAGATTAACCCAGGTGGAGAGGGATTGACAAGAGAAGGGGATTTTATTTTACACTGTAGGCAAAAAGGACCCACTGAAGTTCTTTGAGCAGGACAGTGGCCTGATCAGATATTTACACTAGGAAGATTATTTGACAAGAATGTTCAAGATGAATTACAAGGGGAAAGAGCAGAAAGGAAATTAGGCAGCAGACTCAGTGAGAATGGAAAGTGATACTTATGAAAGACATTAAAGGCAGAATCTTCATGATTTGACAGTTGATAGAATATGGGAGGTGAGAGTAGAAGAATCAAAGATGATAGTGTGGAAAATTAGGTAGAAAGAAGGTAGGATAGTGAGTATACAGACTATTCCCTTGAGAAGTCTGGAAGTGAAAGAAAAGCATAATAGCTAGAGAAAGTAGTAGAGTCAAGGAAAAAGAGGGAGTAGTGGGCATGGGTAGATCGAGTAGCAGATTTATAGAATGATAGGAAGAGATTAATAGGTAGGAATTACTGGATTAAAGATGAAAGATACCCCAAAATGTACATAGATGAAATCTGGTTACAATGGTTATCAAAGATGGAGATGGAAGGTCAGCTATAAGAGAGGAGGTATTTTCACTAACTAGCTCTATTTATTAATTGTGTTTTTATTATATCGATGATGTTACCTTCTCCCAAACTACAAGGCTAGCGTCAGTTTCAGCAGAATTGATTTTTATGTGGATCTCTGGGACAGAAGGTTATATATTTCATAAATTACATTCTCCATCTACACACAGGTACCTAAAATTCCCATTAGAAATTCATTCCTTTAGCTCAAAGTTTTGATCCCAGTTCAAAGGTATATCACAAATGTTTGTTGACTGCTTAGAATTCTTTTTTTGTTTTTTAGTTTTTGCTAGGGTTAAGTGGCTTGCCCAAGGCCACATGGCTAGGTAATTATTAAGTGTCTGAGGTCAGATTTGAACCCAGGTACTCCTGACTCCTGACTCTACCTGCGCCACCTAGCTGCCCCATAGAATTCTAACACTTTGAAGCTATTATCAATCATATCTTAGCATGAGAATGAGTTTTTTAAATATCTTCTCTTCAGTCAGCAAGTGTCAGGCTAGCTGCAACATGTTTGGAATACAAATACAAATGGGAGTTTACATTCTAATGAGGAAAGATAACTTGTAAAAGGAAGCTGAAAAAGGTGGTGTGAAAGGGAAATGGAGAAAGGTACCAGTGTTAAGATGAACTAGAGGAGTCTAGCTTGAAGTTTGTGAGAAACAAAGATACAGCTGGCCTAGGGTTCCCCTTTAAATGGAGATTCTGAATTCTAGGGCTGAAGGGACCTTCCAAGATGAGGAGTTTAGTGGGGGGGGGGGGGGAATGATGGAGGCATCTGGATTGCAGCATGAGAACAAGTTTTAACATGGAAGTATTAAAATCCCAAACTGAAACCTGAACTTCTGTGGTTCCCAGTTTTCCTGGTCCTGTTTTTAGCAGAGGAGAACCCTCCAGGGGGTTCATTTAAGGCTTTAAAAAGAAGTTCTTGATAGCATCTGAGTAAAATAATGAATGATTCTGCTGGCAGGACAAACAGTACTTGTTTTTATCCCTGTGAAAAAGCCCAAGTCTAGTGCTCTATAAAGGAGTGGGAAGTATGGGATGTCATGGGGGCAGCAAGAAAAGAGCTGGAATGTCTTCTCACACTTCCAGGGGTTAGTTGCCAGTCACAGAGATACCATTGAATCAGCCTCACAGAAATGCTGGGAATGCTTCTCAAGGAAACACTGGGCTGACATAAGAGCAAACCGAGATTGCTCTGACTCACTTCTCCACACTGTGGGGAGGGTGCTTGGGTAAAAAGAATTTAGAAGTTGCCTATTATCCCCATTTAAGACCCCACTAGTTGCACTGCTGTCCTTCTCATCTTCAATTATTCAAAGCAGCTAAGGGGAGAAAATTACAAGATACAAGTTGAAATCTTTCTTCTCTCATCCTTTTTTAAAGAAGTGAGAGCTAGTGCATAAATTGGAATAAAGCAGGAAGCAAAAAAGACAAGAAAAAGACTCGATGAGCTTCTGTATGCAATGAACAAATTGAAGGATTAGTTCCTAAGCAATTATAACTTTAATTTGAATGAATATCAAAATTAACTGACCATAAATATCAAAATCTCTATGGAAATTCAAAGGATCATGAAAGGGAGCTGTTGCTCCCTTTCCCTAGATTCCCAAATAGAGACACTGAAGATTGTATTCTGTTACTTACAATCCCAACAGTTACTTTGAGCTCTAAAAGCATTTATTAGAGTACTCTTAAGATGGGTTATGTGGTATGATGGAAAGAACACTGTATTTGGAGGCAGGAGATATAGATCTACCTATGAGCCTTACTAGTTGTGTGACCATAGGCAAATTCCTTGATTTTATGGGCAGTCATGGCTAGTAGAATGCTGGGACTGGTGTCAGGAAGACTTTGAGTTCAAATTTGGTTTCAGGTGCTTAATAGCTATGTGATCCTGAGCAAATAATTTCACTTTTGCCTCATTTTTCTCAACTACTAAATGGAGATAATGATAACACCAACCTCCCTGGCTTATTGTGAGATTAAAGTGAGACAATATTTGTAAAGTGCTTAACATAACTCCTGACATAGTAGACATTTAATAAATGCTCATTTCCTCTGAGCATGATTTTTTTTCATCCATTGAATGGAGTTGATGATAGTTATTTCACAGGATTATTGTAAGAACCAAATAAAATGATTTGAAATGTACAGTGCTTTATAAACCTTAAAGAGCTATATCTAAATGTTAGCTATTCTTACCAACATCAGCATCATAATTGATCTTTTAGAAGAAACATTATATAAGAGTATTAGAACTAAAAAGTAGCACAGAGATCGACTTCTATAATCATAATATCTCAGAGGTGAGGAAACAAGTCCAGATGTGTCTTACTCCAAATCACACAGACTTCTGTGCGTGTATCTTTGCACTGTGCATGTGTGTGTGTGTGTGTGTGTGTGTGTGTGTGTGTGTGTGTATCCCTAAACAAATCCTTTGTTGTGAAATAATCCTTTGAGCACAAGAAGAGTAGAAAGATTCTAAGAATTTTTGTGGACAAGTTTTTTTAAGTGGCTTACAAAGCTTAAATGAGTCTAAAACATATTAACATTAATAAACTAATTTATTCATGGACTGATTTATTCATTCAACAGATGGCAGTATGCTAAAGTACTATTTCCATTACACTTGACATTATTTGGGTTTTTCTTACCATATTCCATCTGACTTTGGTTCTACATTTTTAAGAGAGGCATGGGGAACTTTAAATGTAAGAACAAAAATTATTAGTGTTTTAAAACAGAGCCTATGATGACAGATTTAAAGTGTCAGAATTGCTTCATCTATCAAGAAGAAGCCTATACAGTTTTCAGATGAAGACATTAAAGCTATATATAGTCATTTGAAAAAATGCTTCAAATCATTATTGATTAGAGAAATGCAAATTAAAACAACTATGAGGTACCACTTCACACTTCTCAAACTGGCTAAGATGACAAAAAAGGAAAATGATCAATGTTGGAGAGAATGTGGGAAGATTGGGACATTAAAGCACTGTTGGTGGTGTTGTGAACTGATCAAGCCATTCTGGAGAGAAAGCTGGAACAAAGATCAATAAAACCGATCATATCCTTTGAACCAGCAATACCAATACTAGGGCTATATTCAAAAGAAATCATAAAAAATGAGAAAAGTCTCATGTTCAAAAATATTTATAGCAGCTCTTTTTGTAGTGGCAAAGAATTGGAAATTGAGGGGATGCCCATCAATTGGGGAATGACTGAACAAGTTTTGGTATATGAAAGCTATGGAGTACTATTGTTCTATAAGAAATCATGAGTAGTCAGACATTAGAGAGGCATGGAAAGAATTAAATGAACTGATGCTGAGTGAAGAGAGCAGAACTAAGAGAATATTGTACACATGAACAACAACATTTTAAGATGATCAACTATGATCATTCAGAAATCAAGGGCAACCCAGGGAGGCTTTTTATGGACAATGCCATACATATCCAGAGGATTAAAAAAAACACAAAACCATGGAATCTGAATGTATACTATGTTCACTTTTACTTCTCTTGTGTTTTTCCTTCCTATCCCATGGGTCTCTTTCTTTCCCCTTAGTCCTAATTCCTCTTACATAAAATGACCAATATGTAAATATGTTAACACAAATACATGTATAACTTTTACTAGATTGTTCACCACCAAGAGAGGGAGGATGGAAGAGTATGTAGTAGAAAGATGTGTAACTTATAAATCTGCAAATGCATGAAAGTTGAAAAATTACCATGTAATTGAAAAAATAAAATATCAATTAAAATATCAGTTATTAACAGCTCTAAAACTCCCTGAGTAAATGAGAAAGTTACTTCTCTGGACTTTAATTATATCATCTGTAAAATAAGGGTGATAAAGGCTTGAGCAATGGAGTCAAATTCAAATAGAAATGAAGGTCACTTTATGGTCCATAAGGATTCCTGCAGACCACATAATGGCTCAGAAAACTACAAATTAACATTATCTCTGTTTTATTATATTTTAATTTATTTTGTTAAATATTTCCCAATTATATTTTAATCTGGTTCAGGCTATTCTTAGAAGTTTTGTGGGCTGCATGTGACTGAGGAAGAAGGTTTGACATTTCTGGACTAGAAAATCTCTACCATCTCTTTCATCTCTAATATTTGATATTTCTATGAATCATCACATTTCATAGAATGTTTAAAACTTGGAAGGGATTTCAACTTGAGTCCCTTCAACAAGATATGTGATAAGAAATCATTTATACTCTTAGAGCCCTCTCAAAGGAAACCCACTACTTCGTAAGCCCTCTCCACTTTTGGACAATTTCCCAATTGCTAGGAAATCATTTCTTATATCAAAAATAAATTTTGCCTTTTTTTTTTTCAACTTTTGCACAATGCTCCTAGCTCTGAATCTAGAATCAAAAAGAGCAAATCTAATAACTTTTCCACATGATATTCTTTTAAATACTTAAAAACTGCCTCAGATCCCTTCTTGAGTCTTCTCAGTTGGCAATCTGTTTTGATTAAGACATGAATAAAAGAAAATGGATCTAAATTATTGCAGGAGAAACACAAGTTAGGACTAAGAAAAACTTCCTGAAGGAGATGAATCAAAAACCAGAAGTAACTCAGATCTTCAAGAATATCATGTGGAGGGGTGGCTAGATGGCACAGTGGATAGAGCACCGGCCCTGGAGTCAGGAGTACCTGAGTTCAAATCTGGCCTCAGACACTTAATAATTGCCTAGATGTGTTGCCTTGGGCAAGCCACTTAACCCCATTTGTGTTGCAAAAACCTGAAAAAAAAAGAATAACATGTGGGGACCCTAAAATTCTGTCAGAAGGCAGGGGGCTGGATTATAAATGACCTCTAGGAATGACTCTACTCTGAAAGTGTCAATAAATCAAATAGTTAAATTCTTGCTCTCTGCCTGGTTAATAAGTAGTATTATTAAATTGTAACTTTGACTGGTTGAAAACAAAGTGCTTATAAATCAAAATAGTATTTATTAAGTTCTTGCTCTATGCCTGGTTAACTAAGTACTGTTACTAAATACTAAAATTGTAACTTTGACTGAAAACTTACCTCTATAAGCATATATAGAGAGAGTAGTGTGATTCCAAGATTATAGAAAATGAGAATGCCCCTGAGAGAAAGTGCAGGCCTATTCTTCATATACTTGTTCCCCAACCAAATGGAAAGCAGATATATTACAGTAAGGAAAAAAGTAGGAAGGTAGGAGTCCAACATGAGCCATCCTCTGACCCGAGCATCTGAAAAGAAACACAACAGTGATATTACTGAGTCAGAAAGTAAAGCAGGACTTGTTGAATTTGATGCTCTGTATTCTAAATATAAAAATTCAATTGGGAAAATACTTACATCAAAGATATAAAAAAATAAATTATCTTTACATTCCAATGTAAATGCCCCAAACAATCCAGTTTAAGTGTCCTAAAATTAGATACCCTTCAAAGTAAGAAGCTAATGCCCATCCTGTGATTATGTTATATATAATAATAATTCCTATCTATATGGTGCTTTAGGTTTACAAAATACTCTGGCTTGCAATCCCTATGCAATACAAAGTAGTGCACATCTATTATTCCCATTTTAGAAAGAAGGAATTTGAGGCTCTTAAAGATTAGTGATTTCCCCATGGAGTCAGTATTCACATTCAGATATCTGGATTCCAAGATTTGCTCTTACCTCACTACATTAAGCAGGGGAAAAAAATGTTTTTTTATAGTTCAAAGTCAATATGTGTTAAGTATGAAAACTTATGACAGCACAGCAGAGAAGAGTCAAATATTTAGTTTCTGATGAAGTTTGAAGGGTGATCAACCCCATAAATTAACACCGTTTCCCAAAAGAAGTGTCATTGAGTATGATAGGTCAGTATTGAAAGCTTTCTTCTTTAACATCTAAGTAATGGGACCACAATTGGTAGGAGAGAAAGCACATTTCTCTGAAACTTTGTTTTTATAAAAAAGAAAATTTGCAGTTATTTATATGTATAAAACATTCTGAACGAATAAAAACACAAAAGGAGTAAAAAACCAATAATTTAATGAGTCCTACAGTCTAAGACAAATGATTATTTTTATTTTTATCAGGGGTGGGGAACATCCAGTCCACAGGTCATATAATGTCCACAAAATCATTTGGTCTGGCACTGCTATGGCAACTGCAGGCAGGACTCAAAATTCAATAAAACAAGGAGCTTTTTAGGGGTGAATGAATGAAATCGTTGACCAAATAAGAGTAGGTAAATGATGTTATAAACATCCAATGGTCATTGGGAGAAAAAGGGTTCCCCACCTCTATTGTTATGTCCTTCATATCAAAGAAGATCATGACATCAGGGAGGTAGCGCCATGACAAGCACATGACCTGAGTGAGGGGGAGCTGTGTTGTTACCAGTTTCACTTTCTCCTCCATAGCCATGCAGATCCAATGGCCAGATATGGATCAGGACGAATGGAGATGGTCCTGGATATGAGGCAAAAAGGGTTAAGTGACTTGCCTAAGGTCACATAGCTAGTAAGTGTCAAGTGTCTGAGGCCAGATTTGAACTCAAGTACTCCTGACTCCAGGGCTGGTGCTCTATGCACTGCACCACCTAGCTGCCCCATGCATATTCTTTAAAAAAAAAAAAAGCATTTTGTGCCAAGTACTATTCTTTCTATGATCATTTCTTATGCTTCTTCTGTATTAATTCAATAAACACTAATTAAGTACCACTAAGTTAACTGCAAAGATAATAATTTAGTCCCTTACTTCATGACTTTTATAGGCTAGTGAGGAAATAAGATATAAAGATATAACTTTAGCATAACATTTTATATCATAAGAAGACTAATGAAAGCACAAATTATATGTTAAAGGTCAGAAGTCAATTTCACTGAAGAATAGAAAACACAAAATATAGTAATATGAACCAGACTAGACAAATAGTGTGGAATTAGAGCATGAAAACCCCTGAGTACCAGACCAAGGAGTTTGAATTTGATTTGGGACACAGTAGGGAGCCATTGAAGACTTTTGAGCAGAGGGCTTTCATTATCAAATCTATGTAGAAAAAAAATGTAGCCTGCAAGAGTTAGTATGATAGTTGAGAGTGAAGAAAGAATTGGGGATGGTTCTTAACTATTCTTATGAACATGAATAAACTCTTTACATATTTTGGAAATGAGATTTTATCAGAGAAAGCTGAAGTAAAATCCACCCCCCCCCAGTTAATTGCTTCCAATTTAAACTTAACATCATTGGATTTATTTGTACAAAGCTTTAATTTTATGTAATTAAAATTAGTCATTTCATATACTGTGATCCTTCCTATTCCTTGTTTAGCCATGAACTTTTATTCAATCCATATATCTAATCCATACTTTTCCCCCATGTTTCTCTAATTTGTTAATGATATGACCTTTCATATCTAGTTCATGTCACTAGGAGTAAGGAAGTATTGGACTAAATCTAAATTCTTTCATATTGCTGCTCAATTTTCCCAGCAGTTTTTATCAAATAGATATTTAGCAAATATTACTTATGTGAGGAGCCAATTTAAATTTCTAAGAATAAGAACAATTCCTCAACTGATAGTCTAAGAATATAGACAGTTCTCAAAAAGGGAACCCCAGGTTAATCAATAATTTGGTTAATTACCAAACCATCATATTTTAATTAGTCCTACAGAAATAGTTAATGTAACTCATTATATATATATATATATATATATATCCTTTTAAAAAAGATTTTTTGAGTCAAGTATTATTTTTATATGATCACTTCTTATTTCTATTTTATATCCATTCAATAAACACTCATTAAGTACCACTGTGTTAAATGAAGAGATAAGAAATATAACTTCATGATGTTTATTATAGAATTATAGAAATTATAGAAAAGGAAATTAAAGGAATTAATGGATTCTGTCTCCTGCCCATCTACTTGACAAAGAAGATAAAAATTGATGAATGTTGGAAGGACTGGGGGGGAAATAGGCACAGTGTTGCACTATTGATGGACCTGTGAATGGGTATGAAGAGCAAATCATGGTTCCTATAACTTTTAAAGTTTTTGCTTTTTTAAGTTATAACTTTTAAAGTTAGAGTGTAATTGCTTTGTAAATTGTTCTTTTGGTTCTGCTCATTTTAGTGTTGTGATGTAAATTTTTCTTTTAGTTCTGCTTCAGTTTATAAAAGTCTTCAAAATAGTTTGCTGTGTGATATTAATGTGATAGTATGATCCACTCTGGTTCTGTTTATCATACTTTACATCAATTCATACTTTTCATATCTCTGGAATCATCTATTTCCTCAATACTTCTCTAACAACAGTCTTCTATCACATTAATATGACAAATTTTTTTCAGTCATTCCTCAATTGATAGACATCTCTTTAGTGTCCAGTTTTTTGCCACCACAAAAAAGCAGTGGTAGTTGAATGTATACATGCAAATATGTGTGTATGTATATAATGTATATAAATTTGTTGTACATATAGGATCTTTTCCTCTTTTAAAAAGAATCACTTTGGGCTATAGGCCTGGAGCTATACCATTTCTAGCAATTCAAGAATTAAATAGAACTATATAACAGAGTGTATGAGGTAGTATTTAATTAATTTCCAAATAAATAAATGCTAAGAAAAGAGAGGTATGCAAAGAAATACTTGAGAAGTCTTCCTGAAGGATGCAGGCCTTGTATTAGTCCTTGAAGAAGAAGGATTTTAGGTTGCTGGAGAGAAGAGGTAAGAGGTAAGGGCATTGTAGGCAGTGGTATGAATAGAAAGAAAGGGGCAGGAATGAACAGAGTAAATTGAGGACAAAGTGGATAGACCTGTTTGGATGTACTGGAGAATTTGTATTTAGTGATCCTGTAAGAAATAACTGGAGAGGTCAAATGGGGTCAGACTATGGAAAGCTCAGAATACCAGGTTATGTATTTTGAACTTTATCTTCTAGACACAGGAAACCCATTGAAATAATTTAAAAATTTAAAAAACCCCTAAAAACACCCCCCCCCTTACTCCCCCCCCCAACTGGATTATTGACAAAAAGTGTTTTCAAGTAAATCTGAATGGTTTTGAGTGTGTGGCGGTGTGGGGGGTGGGGGTAGAGGGGGAGATATGGGGGAATTAAGAAGCAGAGAGATCAGATAAAAAGCTGTAATTCAGACCTGAATTAATGAAAGTCTTTACTAAAGTGGAATTAAAGGAAGGAAGGAAGGAAGGAAGGAAGGAAGGAAGGAAGGAAGGAAGGAAGGAAGGAAGGAAGGAAGGAAGGAAGGAAGGAAGGAAAGAAGGAAGATACTACAAAGGAAGGATCATTATTTTTGATGATTAATTGGGAGGTCAGAGAGGTCAAAGATGATGATAAAAGAGTCAACCTATGGGAGCGGCTAGGTGGTGCAGTGGATAGAGCACCAGTCTTGGAGTCAGGAGTACCTGAGCTCAAATCCTGCCTCAGACACTTAATAATTACCTAGCCATGTGGCCTTGGGCAAGCCACTTAACCCCATTGCCTTGAAAAAACAAACAAACAAATAAATAAAAGAGTCAACCTGGATTGTTAGGGAAATGATGCTCTTAAAAGAAATTGGGAAATTGGGAAGCAAGTATTTTTAGGGGAACATGAGATGTACGGTTTTAAACTATGGAATATTTAAGAGGAAACTGAATCCTGAAAGGACAAGGATAGCTGTAGCTTTGGGAGCCATTTGATAGCTGAACCTGTGAACAAGAATGAGCAAGAGTGCTTATGTAGAAAGAAGAGTAGGAAACTAATAAAACTAATAACTAAACCTTGAGAAATATTTAGAAGATGGGAAAAGAAAGATTATCTAGTAAAGAAAACAGTATGAGCAGTTACAGGGTGGGGGGAGAACTGTGTGATTGAGAGTTGGTAAGGACACTTTGATCAATTGATTCTTACCCCTTACAGGGACAACTAGACATTAAATGTATTAAAAGAAGTACAAAGATGTATGTATATTCTATTATGTCTACAGGGTACTTTTTCTATGATGGAATGAGAAGGGTAGCTTGCCACTATATGGTTGAATATTGACTTTAATGTAACCTATAATGTACCAACTTATCAATTCTTGTCAAAGTGGAAGCTAGAGAGCTTTGTGGAATGTGACCCTTGGAAAATTAGAAAATGTCAGCTATGGAGGAAGAATCCATCTGTGACAGGAAAATGCTTTATGTCTTTTCCTTTATGCCTTCACCAGAGGGCAGTGGCAGAGAAGAGATTTCTATTCCCTCAACCACATCAGTTATGACAATTTACATCAGAACTATTTGCCTAGAAGAAGACATCAAACCCATCATGGAACAGGCCAAAATTCATTGAAACTCCAAAGAATTTGAGCCTTGGCATCAGAGAAAACAGTCATCTATGGATTCAAATGAAAATTGTCCTTGAAAGTCAGGAGGCAAACTACAAAGAAGAGTAGCTCTATAGAGCCTAAGTGAGCAACTGACCCAGCAGAGATACTGCCTCTAGGAGAGAGTAGCATGAAGATACTATAGAAAAGATGTGAATTATATTGCCTAAGGGTGTCCCTATCCATTCTTTCTGCTGTATGGGAGAATGCCTGGGTTTATATGAAGAATTGCTACTCTTCTTAAAATGCCATCTTAATAAATGCCTTTGCTTTCAGCTACTTGTGTCTACTGTCTATTAAAAGTAAACTCCCTAGTAGGGGTTCCTTAGCTATAGTTTTAAGAATGAAGATACATAAAGTACCTTGAATTTTGGGAATCACCCACCCCCAGAGACTCAGCCTGAAGCCTGTCCTGAAAGAATATGCCACATAGGAAAAGAGTTTTGATATGTTCAGATTCCAGGGTCAAGTACTAGATAGAGGGGAGGGAATTTTCATTTTCTAAAGAATGCAATTATATATGCATGACCTCAAGTCAGAAACTCATTCTAAGATTCATTTGAGGAACCAACTTGTCATGTGACCTTAGGAAAGTCACTAAATCTTTCTAGGTCTGGGTTTCCTCATCTAAGAAATAAAGGGGTTATACTACATAATGTCTTCCACTTCTAAAATGCTTTTTAGGTAACCAGAAACAATGCTTGGCTAACTTAAAATGAAAAAGAGAAAAACAACTGGGGAGGTGGTGAAGGGAAGAATGAGATAAACAGAATCAGGGAAACTCAATACAGGAAACTATAAGAAATGCTTCTCTAGCAAAAATCTTTCTGCTGATACATATTCATGACTAGCTTCATTCTACAGTTTGGCTCTGTATCCAACTCTGGTCCTGTCTTGAGAAGGTGGGTCTTGATCCTGGAAGGTCCAGAGAGGACAGTCTCTGAAGAAATAAGCAAATTCTATAGTTGTCAGGGTTCACATTTACTCCAGTTCAGGTCAAATGCATCTTTCTGGATGCACTCAGGGTTACCCTGAGTCTTTTCTAAAATGCCCTTAAATTCTAGAGTAGTCCTTGAACTGGCTTAGCCTTATCCAATAACATCTAGGATTTCAGGGAAAAAAGACTATAGAAAGTGACAAATGCAACTGATCCAGCTGGGTTTCAAATTCTAGTTCCAAGTTCAGTGTTCTTTTCTAGATACTTTACTACCTGCTCCATGGAAATCCCATCTTCAATTCGGATAGGTTGATCTTAAGAGGAAAATCTCAGAAGAAATGACTGCTTCTATGTGTTTATCAAGGGTGAGAAAACAGGTTCATTATTTGTAAAATAAAACCAAGAACTAGACAGTATAGTGGGAAGAGCATTGGACCAACAGCCAAAAGATCTACCAATTCCACTACTTACCTATTGAGTATACCATCGTGGGCAAAATTGTATCACCTCTGAGCTTTTTACACTTCAACTGTAAAACTGGAACAAAACTTCCTGGAACTGGCAATTTAAAAGTCATCTACATAGATCTACATAGTCTACAATCTTAAAACTAGAAAACAACAAACAGCACAGAAGGAAAAATTTCAGACTACAGCTTCTTTCTCTGTGTTTTATCTTTAACATATAGAGAAAAGAGTGAGAAGGAAAGGAGAAGTAAATAAGGCCCTAGATCACTGGCAGAAGTAGTTTTCTCTTTCAGTAAGTCAACATGTTTTTTAAATTTATTTTTATTGTGACTTAACAAACATCAGTTAACTATGGGCATTTCTATATATTCAATAGAAAAGAAAAAGAGAATTGTTCATGAAATTGTGGGCATCTATTATGTGCTACTTGCTTTTCTTTTAAGTATAAAATATATTTAACTGGTAGCCTTTTTAAAAAATTGGAGTAATAATACTATTTCCCAGGTTTTTTCTGACAATCAGATGAGACAATGGATGTGCCAGGGCTTTGAAAATTCTAAATTACTATATAAATTTTTGCATATTTCATTTAATAATTCATTTAATTCAATAATTTATCAAAAATTATTTTTATTATTTAATGATTTATTACATAGATAATTATATAATTGAAAGGAATTTACTGAAGAAATTTCATGGGCAATTCCTATAATTGAATAAGACTCTCCACCCTCCAAAAGGCAATTTGTTGATTCCCAAATAACTCACTTACCTCGGGGTCCAAACATATTGTCCAAAAAAGCATTGACTTCATTGTCAAAGGCTATTAGCAGCTCCTGAAAAGATAAATGATAAGTTCTTTAAGTTTCTTTTTGAAGATTATGGAAATCCAAAGGACCTTGAACAACTGAATCTTACAAGGTCTTAGCTCTGGGACCTTTAATTTGAAAGAGTTGAAAAAAGGAGAGGAGATGGGGTTAAAAATGTCCCTGAAATCAGGGTCAGATTGTGGGATTGGAAGGGAAAGGGTACTTCTTTAATCTTCTTAGACTTATCATTCAAGTCATGGTAAACAGGCTCAACTCATTTTTTTGCATATTAATGTCCCAGGCTGATTGACCCAAATTCCAATGACTTTCCCTGCCCCAAATCCTTTGAAAGGCTCAGAAAACGCAAACACAATTTTGAAATGAAAATTTCACTCAGATCAATTGCCTGAATGTGAATATGAAATTTCAGAGAAGAATATCTTTTCAAATACAGCACACTAATAATACAACTATCTTTTTTAATTACCTTTCCATATAATTTTTCTCAATATCTTCTCTTATATCTCAGTGCATATCTGAAACTCCACTAAAAAGTAACACCATTCCTTTCATGTGCTACATAATAATCATATCCTTAAATAGATCTAAAAGGATGCCACTATAAACCTAGAAGATCTAGAACAAGAAGTCCTTTTCTGTCTGACATCACCCATTCATTTCCTTGCTTAAGTGATCTACTACAATGTTATCTAACCTTCTATAGAAACTGCTTTCAGTGCTTAGAGAGGGCAGAGGAGGCTTAAATCTTCAGTAACTTCTTCAGTGTGGGAAGGGAGGTCTATTACCCTATTTGTTTCCAGCAAAAGAAGGGGGTCTATCTAAATGATTTTCCACTTAACAAAATTTTACTAAACAAATATCATACACAGTATGAGGTGGCAGGAGAGATTTAAAATTTATTTAAAATTTAGTCTTTTATCCTCAGGAAGCTGATAGTTTAAATCAGAATAAGATACACACACACACTCTCCCCTCACAATTACTCCACAAACACTTAGAATATGTACCACACCTAGTCCTGAAAAATTATTTTTTCTAGCACAAGTAGGCACAAGGAAGTTTTCAGTCACTAAAGACAAGATGTGATGATGAAGGTCCTCCAATGACACTTCCAGTCTAGAGACTGAATTGATGGCCTCATACTATCCGCACCAAAGGGCAGGGAACAGAAATGGGTACAAACTGGCCCAGAATCAGATAAAGATCCAGGGCAACTTGAGGAATGAAAATAATCTTAGGGGCATGGATCAGGGCAAGGAGTAGTGAAGAAGGTGCTAAATACCAAGAGAAAGCTTCAGAGAAGAGTTGGCAATTGAGTTGAGCTTTCGAAAAATGGGTAGAAACTCAATTGCCTTAAATGAGAGAGAGTAAGGATTTCTCAGGGACAACAGGATCCTTTTGACAACTATTCTTTCCCTGCCTACACAGAAGATGAAGCAATTGATCCTCAGTTCTAGGAGTCTGATGCCTGTTCAAGTCCAAAAGTCTATTGTTGACATGAAATGGCTCTGACTTTCAAAACTTGAAATGTCCTGAAAGGGAATTGATGATTCAGCTTAATTACTGAAAGAAGGTCCTACACATTTTAGTCCTGAGCCCTTCAATGTACCTTCCCCTTTGGCTCTGTAGCCTTTCATTGAATGAAATCTTTGGTCACTCCAGGTCAGAGGTACTGAACCTGAGGTCCATGAACTCGTTGAGTTTTTTTTAATGTTTTGATAGCTGCATTTCACCAAAAGTGGTTTGCTTTATAATCCTATGTATTTTGTTTTATGTCTTTAAAATCATTATTCTAAGGAGGGGTCTTAGATTTATTTCACCAGGTTGTCAAAAGTGGGGTCTGTGTCACAAAAATGGTTAAGAATCTGTCCTAAGGAGTCTATGCCAAACTAACCTTAGATGTTCTCCTTCAATGTGGTCACCTTCAGACCTTACACAGAAGGAGCCTGAAGGCTTCTGGCACCAAGTCAGAGGTGAATGTACTTGCTTCTTCAGGATAAAGAGTTATAATCAGCACTTGGCAGATCTGTTTTTGACCAATGAGGTTGAGGCCAAAGATTAATGTCAAACTTACTTAAGTCCCTTTCCCCATCCTTGAACCCTAACAAATACCAGTGGAAATCCCTTCTTGGGTGCTGAATTCATCAGGTATCCAAGTATGATAAGGCTGTGAGAAAACAACTACTGAAACCTATTTGGTTTATACTAACAGTAATGAAGTCTGAGCCAGGATTCTATTTAAAATGTGTAAGGCTGGTAATCTTTTTTCTACTCCTAATATATATCAATCTCACTTGATTGTTGGGAGAAAAAAAAAAAAGAAAGAAAGAAGGAAACTAATGAAGAGGAAGGAGGGTGAGGAGAATACAAAAGTCAGAAGACAATGAGAGTGAAAAAAGCTGAATAGTTTCCCATGTCTGTGTTACCTTCTTACTAGACCAGAAGCTTCTCAAGGGTTGTGGAGAACTGAGGAGCTTCAGGGAACTTAGAGTCCCTGCATCTTATTCTTATTTCCTCTCCTAGTACAATGTTTTGCAAGCACTGGATTTGGTTTGGTATATTGTCTAAGTATGTTCTAAGCATCCTATATTTGTTAGACTTTTCAAAGTTTAGTTATTTTCAGTTTTTAAGAGTAAGCACCTTCTCTCTAGTAGTACTGAAATACCACTTGAGTTACTACAACATGCTAGAAACTTTACAAACATTTTATCATATGAGCCATACAATAACCCTAAGAGTTAAATGCTATTGTTTCTCCAATAAGGGGATTGCAGTTAAGCGAACACAGGGTCACACAAGATGGGAGGGGATGGAAGGTAAGTGAACTCAGAGTCACACAGGTAATAAGTGTCAGATTTCAGATTCGAACTCAAGACTCCATGACTCAAAGCCTAGCATCCCATCCACTATGCTACCTGTCTTTTGAGCAGGACTTTGGCAGAATACTTAATAGTGGTAGACAGCTGCCTTTATCTACTTAGTCCTCAACTCCTTGCAATTTGATTTTGATTCCGACCATAGTATCACTATAATCTCAAAAAAAGATTAAATGATGTATATATTGAGAATCTTCCTTTAAGAACACCTGAAAATACATTAGACATACTCAAGAGATATTGAAGATATCAGATCAACAGATCAAACCAAGGCAAAGCCTAGATTGGAAAACCAGATGGGTGATATAAAGAGACATGAATTTTGAGGGTTTTAGCAAAGGTGAAGCAAAAAAAATTGTAATCAAGTCTTGTTCTGAATAGTAATTCTTCCAATTTCTTCAGTATCTACATGACTTGGGAAAGTTTCTTAGCTTTTCTGGTTTCAGCTCCTTTACTCCCAAAATAACAAAAGTTGAGTTAGTTACTTTCTAAGATCCTTTCTAGTTCCAAATTGATAAATCTATGCTTCAGTAGTGCAAAATTGTCATCAGAAATTTTTTAAGATACAGGAATCTTTGGGATTGTGTTTTAGAGAAGCTGTCAGCTGGGGAAAAAATTTTATCAAATATCTTTGATAGTGACATAATTGACATAAATAGGAAACTGATATAAATATATAGGGACAAGAGCCATTCCCTTATCTAAATATTTCTGTAGTTGGTCAATCCATGTTTGACTCAAGAGACTTTCAGTTCCAGGGAACACATATGACACACTGAAGGGATGCATTCCATTTTAGAACAATTATAATCATTTGAATGCTTTCTACTAAACTTCTTGCATTTAACTCTTTCACAAAGTTGTCAATTTAACAGAGTAGGTGACTTCTACCTGAGAAAATGAATGACAGACAGGAGCCCAAGGGCAGGGGGGTAGTATTATGAGAGGGAAAAGAAGAGAACATGGATGGAAGTGACTGAAGTGTATTAAAAGCAAACTTCTATTCACAATTTTGCTTACAGCCAACCCTGGCATATAATTGACCATTTTAAGAGTGATAGGGAAAAGTTTCCAAATGATAGCAAAGATCTCTGGATCACACTTGAATTTGATTAAACAGTTTCTACACTGATAGCTCTGTTATTGGGACAATAAGTTGATCCATAGAACCATCTTGTCTGAATATTAGTTTTTCTTCCTTGCGATTCCTGATATTTTTTCAAACCTATCTCTCTACTATGTATATGAAATATTTTTCTTCCTCTTAATGATTTGTAAAGGGGAATATTATAAAAGGAAGTTATTCAAAATCATCTCCATGCTCTAAGAAAGTTCTGTTTTCTTGATAATCTGAATCTAAGATGCAAATAAAATCAGGCTATGAAAGTTTCCAAATCTAAGCAGATAGCTGATGCAATGTTGGGCCTACAGTCAGGAAGATCTGAATTTAAAACTCACTTCAGATACTTTCTAGCTCTGTGAACTTGGGCAAGTCACTGAACCTCAATTTCCTCCACTGTAAAATGAGGTTAATAGCAGGACCTCACTCCCAGCATTGTTGGGAAGATCAAATGAGATCAAATTTGTAAAATGCCTAGCATAGGGCCTGGCACATAGTAGATATTATATAAATGCTAGGTATTTATAATAGTATCAGCAGCAGCAGCAGTAATGTGATAGTGTTGAAATGTTACTAGGAAAGTGGAAGGACTGAAGCAATTTAAGAATACCCCCATGGTTTTCATCTACATTGAGGAGGGCCTCTGTCAGTGTTTTACATCCAAGTTAACTAGTTAGAAAATTGCTTCCTTTGTTCCCTCCAGATTAGACCTTGATTTTACTAGTAAAGGGAACTCCCAATAAGAAAACTTTCTTATAACAATGAAGATTATCATTGTTTTGTTACTTAAGACCCTGTATCTTCACCCCACTACTTCTTGGGGGAGACAGTTAGGGAAACTGAGATGTTGCTGCTGCTTTTCCTTTAGCATTTACTGCTTAGGCACAGATTCTTTTTAGTTTTTGAATTATATTTATTTTTGTACAAATGATGTTCTTTTTATACATTACTAAAACATTCTTGTTTAAGAGTAAACATAATACCCCCAAAAAATAGACCTTCATGAGCAATAAAGAGGAAAAAAATTAAAATTAAAATTAAAAAATAATAATGGGGCAGCTAGGTGATGCAGTGGACAGAGCACAGGCCCTGGAGTCAGGAGCACCTGAGCTTGAGTCTGGCCCCAAACAGCCAAAAATGACCCAGCTGTGTGACCCTGGGCAAGCCACCCCAACCTCATTGCCCTGCAAAAAACAAAAACAAAAAAAAATAATAATAATAATAGGGGCAGCTAGGTGGTGCAGTAGACAGAGCACTGGCCCTTGAGTCAGGAGCACCTGGGTTCAAATCCAGCCTCAGACACCCAACAACCACCCAGCTGTGTGGCCTGGGGCAAGCCACCCAACCCCACTTGCCCTGCAACCCCCCCAAATAATAACAATAATAGTAATAGTAATAATAATAATAATTGATAATAATAATAAATATGCTTCAGTCTGTGCTCCAATGCCACCAGCTCTGTTGTGGGTGGATCACATTCTTTATGATAAGTCCATCACAAAAGCTATTTCCATATTTTTCCACCATTGCTATTGCTAATCACAACTCCCTCCATTCATACCTCCCTATCATCATATACCATATTTTCTCTCTCTCCTTTCACTCTGTCCCTCTTCTAAAATGTGCTGGGGTAGCTGAGTGGTGCAGCAGACTGATCATCAGCCCTGGGGTCAAGAGGCCACGAGTCCACATACCACCCCTAAAGCTCAGCAACCACCTGGCTTGGGTGGTCCTGGACAGGCCATCCAATCCCAGCCCCCTGAAAGAGGTAAAAAAGAAAATGTGTTTTACATGACCACTCTCCCCAATGGTTCGCCCTCTCCTCCATCACTCATATTCCCCCTTCCCCCTATCCCCCCTTCTCTCTTTTTTATTCTAGATGTCTATACCCCATTGAGTATATATGCTGTTTCCTCTCCAAGCTACCTCTGATGAGAGTGAAGGTTCCCTCATTCCCCCTCGCCTTCCCCCCCTTCCATATCATTGCAATAGCTCATTGTAATAAAAAAAATTTATTATATGAAATAGCCAATTCCACCTCTCCTTTCTCTTACTCCCATTACATTTCCTATTTAGGCACTGACTCCATTTACAATATATTATATCTTCAAATTCAGCTCTCTCTTGTGCTTCAACTAGAAAAGCTCCTTCTACTTGCTCTATTTTTTTTTAGTTTTTTTGCAAGGCAATGGGGTTAAGTGGCTTGCCCAAGGCCACACAGCTAGGTAATTATTAAGTGTCTGAGGCCGAATTTGAACTCGGGTACTCCTGACTCCAGGGCCAGTGCTCTATCCACTGAGCTACCTAGCTGCCCCTTTACCTGCTCTATTAAATGAAAAGCTTCTTATAAGTATTATTGGTACCATTTTTCTATGCTGGAATACATGTAGTTCATCATCATTAAGTCCCTCATATTTTCCCCTTCTCCTCCACTCTCTATGCTTCACCTGAGTCCTGTATTTGAAGGTCAAACTTTCTGTTCAGCTCTGGCCATTTTAACAGGAACATTTGAAATTCCCCAGGTTCATTGAAAGTCCATTTTTTCCCCTGGAAGAGGATGTTCAGTTTTGCTGGGTAGTTGAGCCTCGGTTGCATTCCAAGCTCTTTTGCCTTCCAGAATATTATATTCTAAACCCTACAAGCCTCTAATGTAGTTGCTGCTAAGTCCTACATGATCCTGACTGCAGCTCCACGATGTTTGAATTATGTCCTTCTGACTGCTTGTAATGTTTTCTTTTTGACTTGGGAGTTCTGGAACTTGGCTATAATATTCCTGGGGGTTGGGTTTTTTTTTGGATCTCTTTCTGAGGGAGATCAGTGGATTCTCTCAATTTCTATTTTGCCCTCTGCTTCTAGGATGTCTGGGCAATTTTCCTGTAGGAATTCTTTTAAAATGATGTCAAGGCTCGTTTCCTGATCATGACTTACAGGTATCCCAATAATTTTTAAATTATCTTTCCTGAATCTGTTTTCCAGATCACTTGTTTTTTCAATGAGATTTTCACATTTTCTTCTAAGTTTTCATTCTTTTGGTTTTGAAGTATTGTATCTTGACTTCTCATAAAGTCAGCAGTTTCCTTTAGTTCCATTCTACATCTGAATGATTTGTTTTCCTCAGAGAGCTTTCTTATCTCTTTTTCCATCTGGCCAATTCTGCTTTTTAAAGCATTCTTCTCCTCAATAACTTTTTGAACTGTTTTATCCATTTAACCTAAGTTGGTTTTTAACATGTCATTTTCTTGAGCATTTTTTTGGATCTCCTTGACTAAGCTGCTGACCTCTTTTTCATGTTCATCCTGCATCTCTCTCATTTCTTTTCCCAATTTTTCTTCTAACTCCCTTATTTGATTTTCAAATTCTTTTCTGAGCTCTGGCATACCCTTAACCCAATTCCCATTTTTCTTGCAGTCTTTAGATGCAGAAGCTTGTACTTCCTCATCTTCAGATTGAGTATTTTTATCCTTCTTGGGATCACAGACAATGCATTACTCAATGGTGTTCCTCTTTTTTTCTCTGTTTATTCATTTCCCCAGCCTGTGCCTGGTTTTGGGGTGCTTCCTGAGCTTTTGAGTATTATTGGGACACATACCCCCCACAAAGATCTCCTTTGTGTGAGGCTCTGTCTTCCCTCCTGGTTTGTGAATGACCACAAGTGCACCCCTCTGCCATGGGGCTGAGGTGGGGGAGGGGCCCTGCTGTTCTATGGGGGTCCTAGACTGTGATCAGGATCCAAATGTGGTGAGAGCCCCAGAGTCCTGTTCCAGGTACAGAGGACAGACCTCGGAAGTCTATCTCCATTCCCCTACCTTTGGTAGGCTGAGCACTCACAGCTCAGTTGCCTGGGGCCTCTTCCTTACCTGCTCTGCCTGCTTCCCCTTCCTGGATCTGGGCTGCCACTGGCCAGATTGCTCGCTGAGTGCCCTGAGGGCTGAGCTTCATGTGCTCGCTCTGGCAGAGGTCCCCTGCTGATCTTCCAAGCCGTGCCTGGTGCTCCCACCGGGTGTAGGTCAGGAAACTGCCCCCGCTGCCATGAGCCAAGGCTCCCAGTACCCTGGGGCTGCCTCCAGGAAGCTGAAGTTGCTTCACTCTGGCAGCCTTCCCCTCTAACCTTGTAGAGTGGAGCTTTTCCACTGTTTTCCAGGTTACCTTGGGCTGGAGAATTGCCTTACTGGATCCCTCTGTGGGTTTAGTTAGAGTTGTTATTTTATGAGTTTTGAAATATTAAAGAGAGAGAGAGCACCTAAGAGAGGGTCTTCTCCTGTCGCCATCTTGTGTTGGTTCTGCCAACACTAATTTTCAAGGAGAGAGCCAATTAAAAATAGATAGACCCACCATTCTGAAGGCAATTTTATATATATATATATATATATATATATATATATATATATATATATGTATATATGTATATATATATGTATATATACATACATATATATGATCAAAAGTCTATAATACAATATATACACTTTGATTCAACAATACCACTACTAGGTCTGTATCACAAAAAAAAAAGAGAAAAAGATCCACGTGTACAAGAATATTATAGCAGCTCTTTTTATAGAGGCAAAGAATTGGAAATTGAGGGGATGCTTATTAATTGGGGAATGACTGAACAAATTATGGTATATGAATGTCATGTAATTCTAGTGTTCTGTAAGAAATAGTGAGCAGGCAGACTTCAGAAAAACCTGGAAAGACTTGTATGTAATGATGCTGATCGAAGTGGACAAAACCAGAACATTTTACATACATACTAACATTGTGTGATGATCAACTATAATAGACAGTTCTTAGAAGTACAATGATCAAAGATAATTCTAAAAAACTCGTAATGGAAAATATCATCTCTTTGGAGTCTGAATGCAGACTAAAGTATACTCTTTTGACTTTTTTTAACATTGATTTTGTTTTTTTCTTTCTCATGGTTTTTCCCTTTTTGTTATGATTCTTCTTCCCAACATGACTAATATGGAAATATGTTCAACATGATTGTACATCTATAACCTATATCAAATTACTCACTGTCATAGGAAGCAGGAAGGGAAAGAAAATAGGTAGAAAAAATATAGAACTCAATATCTTACAGAAAATGAATGTTGAAAAGTATCTTTACATATGATTGGAAAAATTAAAAGTAAAAAAACACTAAAATTAAAAAAAGAAGAAGAGTTAGAGACTTTGGACAACTGCCCCTCTTGAAGTAATGATAATCTACTTTTGGCCTTTCCCTTTGTTAAAGAGATACTTGCAGAAGCCACAAATCAGAAGTTATCCTACTTTCCTGTAAGTGAATGATATAGAAATCTTTAAAAAATGGTGTTGGGGAACAACTCTTTTTTCCCCTCCTGTTTAATTTTTAGATTAACGCAATTGTTTGAATTTCTTAGATAACATGGAGATAATTTTCAGGCTCTCAGGAGTTGTAGGGTATGGATGGGGGTGGGGAAGTTAAAGTATTGTTAAGGTAACTACTTCTTGAGAAATAGATTTTGGCACAATCTAAGCAAATCGGGGGTGCAGAGGATAGAATGCTGCTGGGCATGGAGTCAGGAAGATTAATCTTCCTGAGTCCAAATCTGTCCTTGGCCACTAACTGTGTAACCCTAGTTAAGTAACTTAACCCTGGTTTGCCTCAGTTTCTTCATATGTAAAATGATTTGGAGAAGGAAATGACAAACCACTTCAGCATCTTTACCAAGAAAACCCTAATTGGGGTCATGAAGAACCAGACATGACTATAAGGACTAAATAACAAAAGAAAAAATAATACTGGTACAGTGCTTTAACTTTTATAAAAGTATAACCATAGAGAAGTTAGAAGTACTCTTTAGAATACTAGCCAAGCAAAGAAGGGAAAAGATTACTAGACTTATAATCCATAAGTAGTTAACTTTTCAAAAAATTAATGTTAGAAAAGGGTATATGACCATTTGACTTCAATGTTTCCTTACTGTAAAAAAAAACCTAAGATTTGTTTCTACTTCTACCATAGGATCTGCAAGTTCTTTGTGTTTTTAAAATTCTTCTGTGCACCCTTCCTGTACCTCATCCATATATGCCATAATAGTGAATTCCAGAATGTTGGTTAAATAGGTACCATCTACCCAAAGGACATTCAACCACTGACTGGTGATGGTGGTCAGATGAATTTGTGCCAGCATTACTACTGTGTTTGGAATTGGAAACCCAATTGATAAACCCAATGTCCACATCATCTACCTTGTGGTCATTAAATCATTAGCTACTGATGGTAGGATGAATCTATGCCTGGACTTTTAGATACAATCTCAGACAGGCTACTGAGTTATTGATTGCCCTTCCCTTTTACTGGAGCTACATATTAAACACCCAACAAATGATGATGAATTAACATTCTTCTCTAGGTATATAATTTTTGAATCATTTTTCAGATAACTCAATTTTTGTCTTTTTATTCTCAACACCTAGCATGGTACCTGATTCAAAGTAGGGGCTTAATAAATACTTGTTGGTTGATGAAAACAATAAAAGAATGAAAGAACATAAAAAGTGGAAGAGATCTTAGGGTCATCTTTTCAAACCTCCCATCAAACACAAGAATCTTCTTCTACTTCATCCCTGATAGATGATCATTTAGTCTTTGAAATCTTCCTTTAATTATTTTGAAAGCAGAACATTCCATTGTTGGAGATCTCAAATTGTTTATCCTAATTATGAGAAAGTTATTTCTTTCTAGTAAACCCAATTTTGCTTGCTTGAGCCTTTCCCTTAATTCTATCTTCTAGAGTCACCCAATATAAATCTACTGTTTTGTCCATAAAACAGTCCTTCAGATATTTGAAGACATATGATCAGCATTCTCCTTTTCCAAGTTTTTTCAAATCTAGGTCAAACACCCCATTTCTCTCCATTGTTTCTTAAACTACCTTGCTTATTTTGACTGAATTTTCTCTAGTTTTTAAATGTTCCACTTACATTGTGACTTTGGGGATTATGCTCAGTGTTCCAGATGTGTTCTGACCAATGCAGAATACAAGGGAACTTATATTCTTTGACTTGGATATCACTTTAAGTGAATATAATTTCCTAAAATTTCATTTTGTTAACCACAGCAACTCTTAAAGAACACCATCTACAAAGTTGTGAATGGGGGATTGTGATCTGAATCCATAGCAGAAATTCTCACATTGATGAAATCATAGATTCTTAAAGTACTAGAGTTGAAGCTGGATTAAATTAACTTTTTTGGAAACTATGTCATTATGTTGGATCAGTACTGAGTTTGTGGTCCTATAATCTCCTTTATGCTCTCTCCTGCTCAGATGTTTTTTTAATATATAATTCTTTCAAACTGGCTTCCCCTATGTTTTACTCTAGTATCCTACTGATCAGAATATAGGCTATTCACCAGTGATCAATGGGCTACATCCTAAAAATGAGGTCTCTGAAAAGAAAAAAATTGTTGACTGCATTAAATTCAAAAGTTTTTACATAAATAAAACTAGTGTAACCAAGATTTAAAGAATGCAGAAAGTTGGGAAACAATTTTTACAGCTAGTGTTTCTGAAAAAGGATTCAACTGAGTCAAATTTATAATAAGAGTCATTCTCCAAATGATAAATGGTCAGAGGATATAAGCAGGCAGTTTTCAGATAAAGAAATTAAAGCTATCTATAGTCATATGGAGAAATGCTCTAAATCCTTATGTATTAGAGAAATGCAAATAAAATAATTCTGTACCACCTCACACCTATCAGATTGGCCAATCTGACAAAAAAGGAAAATGATAAGTGTTGGAGGGGATGTAGGAAAAGTGGGAATGCACTTTTGGTGGAATTGTGAGCTGATCCAACCATTCTAGAGAACAATTTGGAACTTACCTACAAGAGCTATAAAATTTTGTGTTCCATTGATCTAGCAATACCATTACTAGATGAGTGTCCCAAGGAGATCACAAAAAGGAGAAAAGACTGACATGCAAAAATGTTTATCTATAGCAGCTCTTTTTGTAGTGGCAGAAAGAATTGGAAATTGAAAATTCCCATTAATTGGGGAATGACTGAACAAATTGTGGTATGTGAATGAAATGGAATATTATTATTTGGTAAAAAATCTGAGCAGGTATATTTCAGAAGCACCTGGGAAGTCTTATACAAACTAATACTAAGTGAAGTGAACAAAAACAAAAGAACATTGTACATATTAACAGTAACATTGTGTGGTGATCAACTATGATAGATAGCTCCTTTCAGCAGCACAATGATCAAAGACAATTCAAAAAGATCTGTGATGGAAAATGCCATCCACATTCAGAAAAAAAAAATCTATCGAGTTTGAATGTAGACCAAAGCATAATATTTTAACTTTTAAAAATGTTTTATAGTTGTTTTCTCCTTTTGTTCTGCTTTTCCTTTCTTAACATGACTAACATGGAAATAAGTTAAACATGATTGTATGTGTGCATATATATATATATATATATATATAAGCTATATTAGATGCTGTCAAGGGGAGGGGGAAGTGAAAGGAGGGAGGTGGGAAAATGTGGTACTCAAAATCTTACAAAAAATTAATGTTGAAAATTATCTTTACATCAAACTGGAAAAATAAAACAAGATAAAATATAAAAAAGAAAGAAAATTGGCATACACTGAAAACTAAATAATAAAATAACCATCTAAATATGTATGTATGTGTATATATTTATTTATTTATTGCAAAAGTTTTTTAAAAACACTCATGCTTCATTCCTGCATGCACTCACATTCTGCAGTAAAATAGAAGTAAAGAAAATCTTTAATCTGTGCTATCAGGGACCACTATTAATTTATGTTACATATTCTCCATTGTACCCTTACTGCTGCAAGACAATCTTTTTTATACTTCTTTAATCAATTCAATATTCCCCTTAAACCACAGTGGCCATTCCAAACTTTTTCATCCCTCCTCAAGCTTCAATGCCCTTCCCCTCCTATTTCATCTTAGGACCTTGACTCATCCTTTATTAAAAATTTTGAGGTCATGTGTGAGAGCTACATCTTTTCTCCTCTTTCCTATCCCCACATCACTTACACATCTTTCCCCAAAATCTCCTCCTTCACTCCTTTCTTGAAGATATGTTCCTTTTTCTTCTTACCATCGCCTTCTTGATTTTCCAGCTGATTTCTCTTACTATCATGCTTACTCTTCAGTCTTCAAGTTCTCCCTATCTAGTGGCTCTTTCTTGACTGACTACAAATATGCTCATTCTTAAAAAAAGAAATCCTCAGCAAATTCAACTATCTCCACTTTTAATTCCATATGGCTAAATATTTTTCCTTTCCTTTCCTTCAGAAAGTTCTATGCCAAGTACAACTAAACTCTGTGCATCTGACTTCCAATCCCAACATTCAACTAAAATTATTCTCTACAAAGTTACCAGGCATTAATCACTAAATCTAATGGCCTTATCACATTCCTTATCTTTCTTATTTTCTTGACAAGTTTTGGCACTGATGATTACCATTGTGTCCTGAATATTCTTTCCTCTCTAGATCTTCAGAATACTGTTTTCTCCTGGTTTTCTCCCTTCCTTTGGTGTGTTCCTCAGTTTCCTCTACAACGTTTTCATCCAGGTCATGACTACTATGTGTCTCTCAAGGGTCATTCTCTGTTCCTTTTCCTTTATCTCTCTAAGAGGTTCTTAACCTGAGGTCCATGATTTTTAAAAAAATAATAATAATTTTGGTTACTATTTTTTAAAATAATTGGTTTTCTTTGCAATCTTATGTATTTTATGTCTTTAAAATATTATTTTGAGAAGTGGCCCATAGGTTTCACCAGATTCCCAAAGGGGCCTATAACACAAAAAATTTTAAAATTCCTGTTTTTTACTCTCTCATTCAGTGATCTCATCAGTTTTCCTGGATTTAAATATTATTTCTATGCAGCTAATTCCAGAATTATATATATCTAGCTGAGATCATTCTCCCAAATTCTAGCCTTGAATCATTGATTGTCTTTTGCCTATTCATAACTGGATATCCCAGAGGATATCCCTCATTAAACTCAAAAAGTCCATAACAACTCATTATCCTTTCTCCCAGATCCTTTCCTTTATACATCTTCACTACTACTACTGAAGTTATCACTATCCTCCCAATTACTCAGATTCTCACTCTTATTGTCATCCATTACTCCTTACTGGAGTTATCTTACATATTCAATCTGATGTCAAATCTAGTGCCTTCACAATGTATTGTTCTATGTTCTCTTCTCTTCTCTTACAGATGTAACTCTAGGAAAGCCTTGATCACCTCCTTCCTAGATTATTGCAATAACCTAATTGGTCTCCTTTGCCTCTCTAATCCATTCTTTATTCTTTATTCAGCTGTTAGCCATCTACTTCAGTGTCCACAGTCAAACATAAAATCCTCTGTTTGGCATTTAAACCCTTCACATACATTTCTGACCTTTACACTTTACTCTTTTTCTTAAACTCTACAATCTATTCCTCTCATGGGATAGTCTGTCTCCCAGCTTTTTCACTGACTGTTTCCTATGTCTAGAATGTTCTCCCTCCTTACCTCTACTTCCTAGCTTTCCTGGCTTCAGGACTCAACTCAGGAAGCCTTACTGAAGTCCCTTTAAGGTTACTTTCCATTTACTCTGTACATATCTTATATGTCAAGAGTTATTCATATGCTGACTCCCTCATTGGAATGTAAGATTCTTAAGTGCAGGAAGGTGATTTGGGGGTGGGGCATGAAGGGAGTGTTGATTTTCTCCCCATCTTCTACACAGCACAGTACCTAGTACCAAACTGAGTTTATAATAAATGTTTGATGATTAAGTGAAAATTATGCAAACTTTTACAATATTCAAATATGCCAGAAGTCTACATATTATGTAGTAAGTTAGTCAATTGATAATAATTTACTAAATGACAAGAACTGGGCTAAGCTCTAGACTATAAAAAAAAGGAAAAGCAACCCCTAACTTTGATCATCTCATATGCTAATGAGAAAATAACATTATATGACTGTCCACATAAATATATATATACAGAGTACATGAAAGTAAATCTCAGAAGGGTTTTTTCTTGTTACTATTTCTATTATTAAGAATATATGATTGTCATCTGAATACAAATAAAACACCAAAAAACTTTAGTGGAAGATGTAAATTAGTACAGGATATATTTGCATTTTTGTACTTAGTTCCTTAACATCTCATCCTGGTTGTTATTATGACCTTTAGCCTTATGTTTGTTAGAAAAAAATCTGTCTTATCTTAGGGGAACATTTATTTTTTAAATCAAATATTTGTAACTGTCCCCTTTGGCTGACCTAATCAGAATTCCATGACACAGGAATTCACACAGGAGTGAAACTAGAGGGATTTAGTTGTATTTTACTCATTAGGCTCTTTGCTTCATGAACTTCCAACAGCACAATTCAGATACCCCTCCATGGGACAGTGATTTCAAATATGATAAAATCAGAGTTTCTTCTATGTTCCCTTTCTCATTCCTATCTTCTACCTCCTAGAACTCTCAATTCACTACAAAATATCCTAATCACACTCCCAGGAAGCAGGAATTTTAAAGATTACTTTTAAACTTCTCAAAAGAAGTTTTCAACGTCCAAGTCCCCTATTGATAATGTCTTTACTTTGGGAAGCATATTATCTCTTTTAAGTTACAATAGAAATGCACTTAAAATCACCTTGGCAATTTGAAGGAACTAGAAGAAAAATATAGAACCTTAAAATTGCAAGGGGCCTCAGAGATCATGTAATCCAATTTTTTAATGAATGTGAATAAACTTTTGGGCAATTTTGACAAGTAGTCTTTTCAGTTTCTGCTTAAAGATCCATCCCTAGAGATCTTCAAGGTAGTCCATTCTACATTTGGACTATTCAGTTAGGACAGAGCTAATTTATTATTACTAATTAATTATTATTATTAACAAGCAGTTATTAAGCAGTTGTTATACCCAAACTCTATAAGTGCTGAAGCTATAAATAAAAACCCAAGAATCTCAAACCTCAAAGAGCTTTATTTTTAAATTCAAAAAACTGATTAAGCACTTACTTTGTGCCAGATTTTGTTCTAATAAAGGGATACAATACCATAAGTGGAGATGAATATTTTAGTTTGGAAAGTCATAGGGTCCTCCCTGTGATTTTATGATTAAGTCATAGAGGCTGGCACACTTTTTCCAATAGCAATGATAATATTGACTTGATTATGATACTGAACTGAGAAGAGAAAGATTGGGGAAAGGAATAGGGAAGCCTGAAGAAGCAAAGTAATTGGCAAAAGAATGTCTGGAAAGTCCAATGAAGCCTGGCTAGAGTCCACCTAGTGAACCATGGACCAAGAAAGAGACTCACCAATCAAGATATTAGTTCTAAATCTTGAGACTTCAAATCCAGGTCCTGACATTTACTAGTTATGTGACACTGGGCAAATCATTGAACTGATCTGGGCCTTTTGTTTCCTCTTTTTGTAAAATAGGGATAATGATATATTCACTACCTTGTAGGGCTATTATGAATAATAGGATTTTTAAACAATAAATCACTATATAAATGAGAATTATAATCATAATATTCTGTGTTCTTCAATCACTTGGGTGTAGTATATTTAGCCTTCTATTCAATATAAAAGGCATGTAAGAAGATATATTCACCAAAAAACATGTTTGAATTGTAGAACTTGCTTGAATAAAGTGCCTAAATTTCTATTGATAAATAGGAATTGATGTGCAGAAAAATAATTGGCTTATACCTCATATTAAAACATTAAATAACTATCTAAATTGTGGCATGATTAGAAGAGCACTGGATTTGCAATTGACGATTTTAAATTAAAAGCACTGCTCTTCTGTTCACTACTTGTTTGACTTTAGGCAAGTCATTTAACTTTTCTGGACCTATAAAATGAGGAGGCCAGAAGTAATAATCTCCTAAGGTCCTTTGTTTCCCTAAATCTGTGAGTTTGGATCCACCAAAGGAATGATAAAGATAAAAAGGATGTAAAAGTTAGGATTGAAGATGCTTGTAATGATTAAAGTTTTTGTTAAAAAAGGAAGTAATGAATGAAGAATTCCCTGGAGAATCTAGCTAAGGTCAAGTTTCTGTTTTCTAGGAGACCTTGGAACTATCCCAGGTTCTGAATCATTGGGATGGAGGAAAATAAAATTCTTTCCCAATTAGGAACAGAAATAAAAAGGAGATTCTGTATGTATGTGCTCTGGTTATCAAGTACCAATCAGAAAGGAAGCAGGTTGGCTTCTGTATCCAGAAGTGGTGCCTTTGTGTAGAATGGAACAAAGGAAGGCTTTTAGTAAGTTTTGTGAGGAAAGATGGGCTAGCTTTTCAGTTCCAGTTTGCCAATTTAAATTTAACAATTGCACAGTCATGCACAAAGATGTCATAGGACATTTACAGAGAATCTGTTTAGGAGAAAAAATGGATTTATTAATGATGCCAATAGTCTTATCATGTTAGCAAAATATCAAGCATAATACTGTAGCATGATTATATATATATATATATAAATAAACAAAAATTAATTTCATATGTCATGTGTGATTAGAAACTAAACTTATATTAATATGGATTTTAGTGTAGAGAATATCAACTGCATGAACTTTGGTACCATATTTAATCTCTCCGGGTCTCAGATTCTTCAGCTGCTAAATGGATCTAAAACATTATTATCTGCCTCTTTAGGAGGTCAGAAAGACTAATTGAGATAATGTGTATAGGGCTCTTTGTAATGATAAATCACCTTCAAAATGCTAATATTAACTTTGTCATTATTTGGGAAAGGAGGTTAAATTTATGCCACTTTAAAAAATTGTTCCTTCTAGTTCTAACATTACATGATGCTTATTTCTTTGGAATGGAGTAGAAAGAAGTTATCTATAAATCATGTGTAACAGATATATCATGTACTGTTCTTTTGCATAGTATGAAAGAACATCTGCTCTGAAAGCACTTGATAAGACTATCTTCCTCCTCATTAACATCATGTTTGTGCATGCTGTTATAAAAGGTTTCCAAATATATGTCTTCTAAGAGTATAGTGAGCTCTGAAGCCTCAGATCCTTTTACCCATATAGTTATTGATTTAATTTAAGTGTTTGCCAATCTATTCTTTAGACTATCTTTCCAAACTCTAATCCTATTGCTACCCATGGTTATCTCTACCATTTAAAAGTGTTTAGAGGCAGCAATATATAAAAATTTCATGCTTCTTCCATCTCCTGAACTACCTCAAAATCTGGAGGTTTCTGCCAATTAATTCTGGGAGTCATTTACATTTAACTAAGTTTTTTACAAAATGAAGAGGTCAGTTACAGTTTGTCTGAACTAATACTTTTACATTGTGATTTTCACTAGCCATAGGAGACAGAGCATCTCCAATTTTTGAATAGTATATGACTGAGCTGGAGGAGAATCTAAAGTCTCATAATCTCATCCCAGTGTTTTATTAGGCCATATCATTCCTTCTTAAATAAGGACCCATATCATTTGACCATTAACCCCTCCCCCCAAATCATTATAGGATTGTAAAGTTTTGTAAAGTTCTTCACTATTTACAATTTACAGGAGAATTCTATTTATACTTGAAAGAATTTACAGCAAAAGTTATTTAACATTTCATTGTAGTCATGTGAAACAAAATATTTAGCTCACCAAAAAATCAGTTTTTCTTCTAAAAGTTAGCAAAGAAAGAGAAAAAAAAGGAAATTAATAATTTTTGCTACTAACTGAAGAAATGACTACTTTTTTTAGGTTTTTTTCAAGGCCACACAGTTAGGCAATTATTAAGTGTCTGAAGCCGGATTTGAACTCAGGTACTCCTGACTCCAGGGCTGGTGGTGCTCTATCCACTGCACCACCTAGCCACCCCAGAAATGACTACTTTTAAGGCTTCCCCCCCCTTAACCATGTTCTCTGTTATGTATACTCTGTTGCATTAACTGACAGTTTTCCAAGTTCACTTGGATATACTTTCTTAAATTCTTCCCCTTCCATTCCCTTTTTGACAGCACATAAAATCAGTAAGCATCAGCACTTGTTGAGCAATGGATGTCTTTTTCCTCCAGTACCAAATCCACAGCTCACAATTGAGTGATTACCAAAAGTAATATATATGGGGGATCTTTGAGTTCCTTAGCATAGAGAGCTCATTAGTGTTAGGTACTCCACGTATAAAAATATTCTCCAGCTCAACTAGCCTTTCTGACCTAGTAGGTAAGTAGTAGGGAATTCACTGAGGTAACCAAAGTCAAAAGACTCATATGTAGTTACAAAGTTCTTAAGAGGGAGAGGCAGGATTTGAATCTTAGTCTTCTTAAGAGTCCAATATGATAGTGACTAAATCATGTTGTTTCTATTCAGAGTATTAACTACCTTTAAAAACAGTTGATCATCACAGTGTGCCTTTGATGAGAGTGAGCAGATCCATTTTTAGGGCAGTATAAGCATATCATAATTGCAGTGACTTGCCCGACTCCTCAACCCTTTTCCTTCCCAACTCCACCCTCATTCTCAATTCCTCCTAATGAAATAAGGAACAATCTAGAAGGAAAAAGGAAACTTCAAAAGGACAACATACAGTCTGAGTCCTGGGGGGATGAAAGAGAAGAGTGAGCCCAAATAAACCCTAGTCATAGTTGAAGATTTGTAATTTTATTAGAGAGGACTGACTGATACAGTAGATAGAGTATTCATCTGTATTCAGGAATACCTTAATTCAAATTTACCCCAGACATGTTCAAGCTGTGAGCAAGTCACAACTTTTGTCTGCTTCTGTGTCCCCAAATACATAATAGGGATAATAATAGCATCTACCTTAAAGGATGGGTTGTTGTGATTATCAAATGAATTAATATTAATAAAATTCTTATCACAATGTTGCATTTTAGGTGCTTAATAAATAATTGTTTCCTTTCTTCCTTATTTTTTGTATAATAAGCCTTGAATCTTTTCAGTATTCTCAGAAAACCCCCTCCTTCTAAGTTCCAGCTTCAACACTTTCAAGGAAGTGGTCCTCGGGTCACACTTTTATCTTCTCTAAGCTCTCCACACTTTGCCTTGTGCTCTGCACACTCAAGTCATACTGTGTCTAGGCTCTGGTAGTTAACCTCATTGACCTTGACCTGGCAGTTTTTCCCCCTCATCAATATTTGCTAGGCCCTATGCTCTACTTGAGAATTCAGGATCACCTTGGCCCTATGAGGAGGCAACCAAGTAGGTCTTGGAACAATAACAATAATAATAATGACATTAACTTACATTTATAAAATGCTTTCAGATTTGCAAAGAAATTTATATACATTATTTCATTCAATTATTATGATAATATTTTTGTTATCTGCATTTTACAAATGAGAAAGCTGAGACTCTGAAGGGTTAAGTGACTTGCCTGAGGTCACATAGTTAGTAAATGGTGGAGGTGACATTTGAATCAAGATCTTTCAGATAACAATTCTAATATTCTCTACGTATTATATAATTTAGTAAATATTTCTTGAATTCAAAGCAGGGCTTGGAAAATTAAAGATGACTTTGTAGATAGGTTGCTATTGTAAAGTGGCACTGAAACCAAATGATTTGCTAAAAGTACCTGGATATATACTGTTAAGTCAAAATTAGTTCTTAAATATTCTCCTTTCCCAAATATGCTGGGAAATAGCTAGGTAGACTATTCTGCCCTTTTTGGGCAAGACTTTATTATTCCCTCCTAAAGTATAATCTCTTTTCTGTGCTCCTCAACCATCATTTTGTATTGTACCAAACAAGTATTTTTCTAAAACACAAGCATTCTTTCTTTAAGTTGATAAACAATAACCAATGGAGAGTAAAAAGAGTTTTGCAATGCAAGAAGACTCCTTGAACTCTCAGCTTTATGACCATATTCTTTTTATCATTTTTTTTCTAGACAACAACTATTTGTGTACATGTTGTACATGTTGCATACACATTTTGTGGTTAAACTAGATCTCCAACATTCCCTTCCAGCTCTGAAGTAATTAATAATATTGCCCACATATAAGAAATTAAACTGTAAGACCTAGATTTATAGTCAGAGGTTCTGGGTGTGAATGCCATGCCTGTGACCTGATAAAATTAACTCCCGAACCTCAGTTTCTGCATCTATAAAATGAAGAAGTTGGACTAGATGGACTCTGAAATCTTTTCCAACTTTAATTTTATGATTCCATGATTCATACAACATAGATTTTTTTGTCAGATTTAATACTAATTCCAATGCAGAGAAAATTTCCCTAAAGTACTCTTTATAATTTTCCATCATTTAATTAATGGGAAATGGTCAGGAATAAGAGCATTCTCTATGGATGTGGATATGCTTAGCTAACTGGAAGGTACTCACACAATGAGCCTTTTCCTAAGCTTTTCTTACCATCAATTTTCCTCTTCAACCTCCACTATGAGAAAAAAGAAACTATTCTAAATTCCTCCTGTAATGGTCCAAGAAGTTAAAAAAGCTAAAATAATCTATTAAGCTTCAGCCTTTAAGGGTCAAATATCAGTGAGGATTAGGGGAAAAGTCAGGTTTGAAATGAATTGAAGGACATTTTCAAAGAGAGATCACTAATGGACAAACTGCATGTTTCATTAGCACCCTTGGAAAGTCAGAAGGACCCAAGGCACCCAACATATAGGATGCCTTCCCTTTCCTGAAGCAAATTTAAAGGGGACATGGATAAGTACCACATTATACGGACAAGTACATAAAGTTGCAATCTTCACAATTGGTGGGGGAGGGAGGGAAGAAAGCTCATACTGATGAGATTACAGATCTATTTGAGAATCCTAGTAGAGTTGCCAAGTATATCAAATATGCTATATATTCAGATTCTTAAGAAGGTGAACTCTTGGTTATATGAAGCTTTAATCTGCTTATTACTGGATCTTTTGCTTATGTCATCTGCAGCATTAAACTTAGTACAGTGACTGGCACATAACTGGCACTTGATTGCTTCATTGTTGAGCGAGTAAATGGACAAATGTTTAAGATAAAAATCCTATAACCTATATATCCATGGGTAGTTTTGGGAGCAGATTTTATTGCCATACTGAAGTTCACTATTTTGGAAACTATTTCATTCAACACATTAAATTCAACAAACATTTCTTAATAGATTATTATGCAACAGGCATTGTTCTAGGCCTTCTCCTTCGTGGAGTTTTCTGTCTAATAATTTACCATTTAATCATTGGAGCTCCTCTGAACTCTGGAATGACCTTTAATCCTGAAGCTATTCCCTGTTTGTCAAAGGATACCCTGGTAGTCACCATCCAAATGTTGGCTGTATGCCTTTGATCTTCTCTCTGAAGCAACTCAAACATGAATTGGAAAGTTTATGACATTCTAGTAGTACAATGTAGTGGGGAAAGCATTGAATTGGAAGTCACGAGGTCTAACCCCACTTCCAGTACTACCAGTTGTGTGATCTTAGGCAAGTTAATGAATCTCTCTGAGTCTTTGTTCACATCACTGAAAAATGAAAGCAATAATCTTTATTCTATTTACTTCACAGAGTCTGTGGGAAGAAAGTACTTTGTAAACTTTAGCATATAATACACTTGTGAGTTATTATATTATTATTATTCTAGCTTGAAAGTTACAGACATAGGTGGGTATATGGAGTATGCCAAGGGTCTCTAGGAAGAAACAAATATACCAGCAACCAATTCATCTTTGTGTGAAGCTATGCAAGAGCTCACTCGGTCTAGGAGCATCTTTCAATCCATAAAAGGCCTCCGGCTATGGCAGTCACCTTCCTCTCCTTCAAATTATTCCTCTTTCCTTCTATTTCCCACTAACTTCCCTTCTGCTGCTGAAATCCAGTGTCAGAGAAGGAGATACATTTAGTGTCTTGGTCATTATAGATAGCATAGTGGATGGATACAGCATCAGCTCTGGAGTCAGGAAGACCTGAGTTCAAATCCAGTCTCAAGACAATTGACATATTTTAGTTGTGTGACCTTGGGCAAGTCACTTAACCCAGATTGCCTCATATCCAGTGCTATCTCCTGATTCATATCTGGTTACTGGACTCAAATGGCACTGAAGGAGAAAGTAAGACTGGTGACTTAGCACTGCCCCCCTCACTCAAATACAATTCATGTGCTTATCATGACATCACCTCCTTAGTGTCATGGTTTTCTTCAAGCATGATGGACAAAATAAAAAAACATCAAAAATTATGGTTAATCTGCCATTTTAACCTCTCTACCTTTTTCCCCCCTATTCTTTCTTTGGCACCTCCTCTTCTCTGACAATGGTACTTCTGCTTAGCAGAGTCCAGTACTTGAACAGGACAAGGTCAGGTGGGCCTATTTCTCTCCCTTTTTCAAACCTTCAGGAAGTCTGAAATCCTGCAGAGGAACTTCATCTAATCTGATGCAGCTGAGTCAGAGAAAAATTACCTATAGGTTCTTTTTCTTTGATTCATGTGGTCAGTCTATTCCTGTGACTCCTTAGCTTTAACATAGCCTGGGACTCTGATTAGTATGTGCAAGAAAGGCAAAACAGTTAAAATTTTAATTCTGACTGGATATGCCACTGATCACCAGTCTTTAAACTTCGATGCCACCCTTTCATTGAAAGTTATTTTAGCTGAAAAGATGAGGTTGAAAAGATTATTCAATATTTTAAAGAAAGGGAAAGGGTTTGATTAAAAGGAGTCCTTAACAGATTTTGTATTTTTAAATTAAAATTGATTTTTTTGTTTCTTTAGTTTGTCTTATGAATAAAAAAATGCCCTCCAGCCTCTGCTTAACCAGTTCCAGTGACAGGAAGTTCATTGCTTCATGAAGCAATTTTTTCTATTATTGAACAGCAGAAAACAAATAGCTTAAATAATGCAGTAAAAAATAAAATGAAGTGTTAAATGTTCTCCATTCCTAGAAACAATTAAATGCTTCAGTACTACAGGCTGCACTCAACTTAGGAACAGATGATTCTCTAAATGATCATTCATGAGCAGTTGGCATTCATAAAAATAATGTTGCACATGATAGGTTCTCAAGTTAACCCTCAAAAGTCTAAGCAACCAATAATAATCTGTCAATAGTACTACAGAAACTAAGGACCATGTATAACATTTCTGTTGGAAAATAGAGGAATATAATTCCCTTGGTAAAATCCTGACAAACTCATTCTCTTTTTCTCCCATATTCTATACAGTGGGAGCAGATCTTTTTAAAGCTCTAAGTTCCTGGTAGGGGGCCACTTCTTAGCCCAAACTACTTTTCTATCATCTTCTTTCTTTTCCTCTTTAAGCTCCAGGGATTGATCCCTTCTTTCCTTTTCCATTTCCATAATACTTTTCAATTGAGTTTCTCTCGTTCACCCCGAAACAGAACAGTTTCTCAGCTTCTTCTCTGATTTCTTATTTCTTAAGCATGTACACTTCCTTTTCAAGTTTTTTTAAGGGGGGTTTGTTATGAGAATTGCCATCGATAAAGAATTTTTCACCTAGGAATCAGTCGACTGGTGATGAAGCTCTTAGGCAACAGAGTCTGTTACCAGAAACAAAGTCTTTTTCTGGGGACCATCCTTGAAATGTTTCCAGCTTGACAGAACTTGTTAAGAATTTGTACTCAAGAACCCAGGATCACCAGCATGCCATTATAAAATGTAAGAGTAGAACTCTGTGCTCCATGACAAAAATAAGAGCTTTTAAAACACCAATATTCTGTTTAGTGGATAAAATATGGAACCCAGAGTCAAAAAGACCTTAGTTAAAATCTGACTTCAAAAATTTTAATAGCTATGAGACACTGGGCATGTCACTTAACCATTATTTGTCTCAGTTCCTCATCTGTAAAGAAGAGACACCTTAGAGAATGTCAAAAGATACTCCAGTTTCTCTGCCAATGAAACCCGATGGACAAGTCCATAGTGTCAAGAAGAGTCAGATACAACTGAACAACTGAGCAACTGAGCAATTTTTCTGCTAGTGTTACATGGCTGAAAAACAAAAATGCTACAAACTCTGAAGGATCAAAATTATGGGTAATTCAGAGGGCATGGGATCAAAAGAGATTTTACCAACACTAACAATCGTTATCACCATCAGTCATGATCTTTAAGCAAGAAGTGTTTTTTAAAATTTATTTTTATTAAATATATTATTTGAGTTTTACAATTTCCCCCCCAATCTTACCTCCCCCCCCCCGTGGAAAGTCAGTCTTTACTTTGTTTCCATGTTGTACATTGATCGAAATTGGGTGTGATGAGAGAGAAATCATATCCTTAAGGAAGAGACAAGTCTAAGAGGTAACAAGATCAGACAATAAGATATCTGGTTTTTTCCTAAATTAAAGGGAATAGTCCTTGAACTTTGTTCAAACTCCACAGCTCTTTATCTGGATACAGATGGCACTCTCTGCAGACAGCCCCAAATTGTTCCTGATTGTTGCACTGATGGAATGAGCGAGTTCTTCAGGGTTGAACATCACCCCCATATTGCTGTTAAGGCATACAGTGTTTTCTGGTTCGGCTCATCTCACTCAGCATCAGTTCATGCAAATCCCTCCAGGCTTCCCTGAAATCCCATCCCTCCTGGTTTCTAATAGAACAATAATGTTCCATGACATACATATACCACAGTTTGCTAAGCCATTCCCCCAATTGAAGGACATTTACTTGATTTCCAATTCTTTGCCACCACAAACAGGGCTGCTATGAATATTTTTGTACAAGTGATGTTCTTACCCTTTTTCATCATCTCTTCAGGGTATAGACCCAGTAGTGGTATTGCTGGGTCAAAGGGTATGTACATTTTTGTTGCCCTTTGGGCATAGTTCCAAATAGCTCTCCAGAAAGGTTGGCTGAGTTCACAGCTCCACCAACAGTGTAATAGTGTCCCAGATTTCCCACAACCCTTCCAACAATGATCATTATCCTTTCTGGTCATATTGGCCAATCTGAGGGGTGTGAGGTGGTACCTGAGAGAAGCTTTCATTTGCATTTCTCTAATAATTAATGATTTAGAGCAATTTTTCATATGGCTATGGATTGCTTTGATCTCCTCATCTGTAAATTGTCTTTGCATATCCTTTGACCATTTGTCAATTGGGGGAATGGCTTTGTGTTTTAAAAATAGGACTCAGTTCTCTGTATATTTTAGAAATGAGTCCTTTGTCAGAATCATTAGTTGTAAAGATTGTTTCCCAATTTACTACATTTCTTTTGATTTTGGTTACAGTGGTTTTATCTGTGCAAAAGCTTTTTAATTTAATGTAATCAAAATCATCCAGTTGGTTTTGGTGTTGTTCTCCAACTCTTCCTTAGTTATAAACTGCTCCTCTTTCCATAGATCTGACAGGTAAACTAGTCTTTGATCTTCCAATTTGTTTATAGTATTGTTTTTTATGTCTAAGTCCTGTAACCATTTGGATCTTATCTTGGTAAAGGGTGTTAGGTGTTGGTCTAATCTAAGTTTCTTTCATACTAACTTCCAATTATCCCAGCAGTTTTTATCAAAGAGGGAGTTTTTATCCCAATAGCTGGACTCTTTGGGTTTATCAAACAGCACATTACTATAATCGTCTCCTACTTTTGCACCTAGTCTATTCCACTGGTGCACCACTCTATTTCTTAGCCAATACCAAACAGTTTTGATGACTGATGCTTTATAATATAATTTTAGATCAGGTAGAGCTAAGCCCCCTTCTTTTGCACTTTTTTTCATTGAGCTCCTGGAAATTCTTGACTTTTTATTTCTCGATAAGAATTTACTTACAAATTTTTCTAACTCATTAAAGTGATTTTTTGGAATTTTGATTGGTAGGGTACTAAACAGGTAGTTTAGTTTTGGTAGAATTGTCGTTTTTATTATATTAGCTCTACCTATCCATGAGCAGTTGATATTTTCCCAGTTATTTAAATCTAATTTAATTTGTGAGAAGTGTTTTATAATTGTTTTCAAAAAGTTTCTGAGTCTGTCTTGGCAAATAGACTCCCAGGTATTTTATATTGTCTGAGGTTACTTTGAATGGGATTTCTCTTTCTAGCTCTTCCTGCTGTATCTTGCTAGGCATATATAGAAAAGTTGAGGATTTATGAGGGTTTATTTTATAACCTGCAACTCTGCCAAAATTGCTAATTGTTTCCAGTAGTTTTTTGGATGACTTCTTGGGATTCTCTAGGTAGACCATCATGTCATCTGCAAAGAGTGAGAGTTTTGTCTCTTCCTTCCCAATTCTAATTCCTTCAATTTCTTTTTCTTCTCTAATTGCTGAAGCTAACATTTCTAATACAATATTGAATAGTAGTGGTGATAATGGGCACCCTTGTTTCACCCCTGATCTTCTTGGGAATGCCTCTAGCCTCTTCCCATTGAATATAATGCTTGTTGATAGTTTCAGATAGATACTGCTAATTATTCTAAGGAACAGTCCATTTATTCCTACACTCTCTCTAGTGTTTTTAGTAGGAATGGATGCTGTATTTTGTCAAAAGCTTTTTCAGCATCTATTGATATGATCATATAATTTCTGATAGGTTTGTTGCTGATATAACTGAGTAAGCAAGAAGTATTTTAAAGGATATCTCAGAGATTGGGAAAAGATATCCTACTGGTGAAAGCCAGAACAAAGAATAGCTAACTTGACTGCTGCTCTTATTGAAAAAATGGATTGTTAAGAGTTCTAAGAGATTTGTGGAAAGATTTCATGGGATCCATAAACTCACCTAGGAATCGAAATCATATCTTTGTTTTCACTAACATCTAATTGAGATTTGGCAATTAATTGAAAACATTATTCTGAGAAGTCCACAGGTTTTACTAGATTACCAAAGGGGTCCATGACACCAAAAAGTTCAGACCCCAGCAAGGTGGATAGTTTTCCTCTATAGAGAATATATTCAAGCACAGCTAGGTAATACAGTAGGATAGAGCAACAGCCCTGTAATCAGGAGGACCCGAGTTCAAATCTAGTCTCAGATGTTTGATACTAGCTCTGTGACTTTGGGTAAGTCACTTAATCTCACAGCCTGGCAAAAAACAAAAAAACAAAAAAAAATACATTGGAGTACATAGGTAACAATTTTATAAGTGAAGAAGGTTTATGATCTTTGCAGTACTGAGATATTGGGAAGACAACATACAATTATGTATAAAACAAGATAAAAACAGGATGGATAGGTGGATGGATATATATACATATATATATACATATACATATATATATATATATATATGAAAGAGAGATCAATTTGACATGCATCAATGCATCAATTGAGGGACTATTTTCTCTGAAAGTGCATTTTTAAAGATTCTATGGGTCTTTCATAACATACTTTCAAGGGAAGCTGAGAGGAAGTATCATTTCACATTTCTTTCCTTGAAGTATTTCTTTCTCTTTGTGGATTTCTCTGAAAGTACATTTCTGTGTAGTAATTGGATACAAGATAGGACAAAGCACACTGTGAGGTTTCAATCTGAGAAGACACCTGAAAGGCAAATTTTAAGGTACTTCAAAAAATACAGAAATAGCTTTTAAGCCAAATGAATATATTTCATTAACTCAACATTTTTCTGGTCTGGTAATTCATTTCTGAGTTTATTATTAATTTCCTGGTCCATCTTATATAAAAATACTTAAGCAAGCAATAGTTTTAGGGCTTAAGATTTCAGCAAAGTTTTTAAAAACTCAATATTTTAAAAGGAGGATTTTTTAACAGCCTGTGTGGAGGCTAAAAGATTTAAAAAGTAATTTTTCTTTTAGTTATCTTTATCTTCCATTTTCTTTTAAGTAGTTATAATTAATAATTTGACCCCAACGTTTCTGAAGCTTCTTGCTTGACACAAAAGAAACGGTAAGATTGTTGGTAGCAAAAATATCTGGGCCATTACATGAGTCTCTGGAGATCATTTGTTCAACATATCTTGTGGTCCTCTTGCTCAAGGTTTTCCATAAATCCTTCATAAGTGATATGCTCAATTTTCCAGAGGACTTCTACTACAGTAGATCTCTTAATATTCTGTGGCTACCAATGAACTATATGGGCTTTCAGTTTTTTTTTTCTCCTATCACATGGTTGATCTAACTGTATATCTATTCACACAGACATCTGATGTACTGCTTCTCTTGGGCAATTCTTGATTGGTAGAGAATATACCTTTCCATTGCCCTAATGAGGTGACATTAGAATCCTTTGGAGACTTTTATTCCACTACTCACAGCTACACTACACCAATGTTTGAATATTACTTTAAAAAGATAGTCCTTTGCTTCAGAAAGAAATTAGAAATCATTAAAAGCACTGGACAGTTTTCCAAAAATTATCTACACCACTGTTCTTTTCCTGATAAATTCTGGGTCAGACTCATTGCCAACATACAGTGTCTATGCAAGATATATATATGGAATGACCTCAACTATGAATTGCTTATCCAATTGTACATTAATATTTAAATAAAATCCTATAATCTGTTGCTGACAAAAACTCATCTAAAAATCAAAGAATAGAGTAAGGGAAGAATTAAAATGAGAGGCTGAAACAAAATTTACTAAGCATCAAATGAATCCCCAAAAGCAGGAATCATAAGCCTTGTATCAGACAAAGTAAAATCAAAAATTAACAATAGAAATAAATTTTAAAAATTACTTTATGCTGAAAAGAAGCATATACAAACAAACCAATGTCAATATTAAATTTGTATGCCCCAAGTGGCAAAACATCTAAATTCACAAAGGAAAAATGCACTTAATTGTAAGAAGACATATATAGTAACAAAATAATATTAGAGTTTCGATATGAGATGGACAAAGATAATATAAATAAATATGAATATGTGAAATATAAACAAACAAAAAATGGAGAATTGAATGAATTACTAAAAAAATTAGAGCTAACGGACTTATGATAACTGGTGGATGGGATCACTAAGTATATATACAATCCTTAAGAATATAGGGCAAAAGTAAAAGTTATCCATTTGTCATGGCAGAGAGAAATTGGAAATAAATGTAAAAGGAAATAAAATCTTGAAGGAGTTTCTTTATCCACTTAATATTTCTTGTGTGAATAGTTGGGTTGAGGTTATAAACAAATAGAAACATCTGGCAAACCTCATCAATGGAAAAATCTCTTTTCCATTTGACCGCTGGCCTGAGAAAGTCACTTAACTACGCAATGCTCTAGATCATGGCTGTCCAAAATATGACCTGAGGGCTGCATGCACCTCAGTATATTATATGCGTCCCACTGTGAGTTTATTAAATGTTTTAGTAAACCAAAATCCAGAGCTCTCACTAAAATGGAAAATCAATATTGTCTATTGTTTCAATAAAAACTTTTAAAATTAAGGTTGGACAATTCTAGACAATTCGCTAAAAACTGAAAGTTACAGAGCAGATAATTTTTTGGTATTGATCATGAAAATTTCTCCCTGTGAGCTCTCTTCACATCTAAATTATGTTTAGTTAGGGGGGAAACAGAACAACAACAACAAATTATTTGAACTCTGAACTGAATATTCTCCATGAATGGCAGACATTGTAAGTATAATTCTTGATAATTTATTTCTTACTTGAAATTAGTCAATCAATAAACATTCACCAAGTGCCTTTATGCCAGGCACTAAGCTAACTGATGGGGGTACAAAAAGAGGCAAAAGATAGCCCCTGCCCTCAAGAAACTCACAATGCAATTAAAAGATTGTTAACATTGTTTTCTTTGTGTTTCCATCTTTCAAGGAATCTGATAGAATTCTGACAAGTCATAGAAATCATCTTGTTAGAAAAGAACCTTCAGGATGGCATTTTACTCTAGAAAATAAATATTTTAAAAAACAACAAAGAAAAAGCAGTGGAATCTTGTATTCTCCACTTCTTTCATTCAGTTTTGTGACTGAATATATATGGTTTACAATAAAATAATATTTGCAAAAGTCTTTCTCCTCCCTCTTCATGTTTTTATCAAGAAAGTCCTCATTGGGTATATAAGTTATTCACATAAAAATTTGGTAGAGCTGGGAAAGTATGAATGTGGGTCTTTATTGTTAATATCCTTAGTCACTTTTTCCCTAAAAATAAAGTACAAGATTATTTTCAAGCCATTGTTATTCTTCTCTTTCAGATATCTTGAAAATTGATCTCTCAAGGTTCTCAAAATCATGTGATATCTGTAAAATTGACCCAATCCAGCTGTTTTTCCATCATTAATTCTTTAGAGCCAATTTTTTTCCCTCTAGCATCATATCAGAGTCCAAATATTGCAGTTTCAATATTATGGATGAAGAAAAGGATGGGCTAAACAATCTTTATATGTCTTTTCCAATTCTCATTTATTCATTTTCTCTTTCCAGTTTTAACTTTAGAAGCCTTCAGGATGATTGTGCTTAGCTGGGTCTGACATCAAGATTTCTTTAAACTTGGTTTTCCTTCCATTTTTCATTGCTTAATGAGGTAGTACTGCTTATTATCTTTCACTGTTCTTCATCATCAGATTTTACAAATGAATTTTTATTCTAAGTGAATATTGCCTTTGACAGCCATATCTCTCTAGCAATGAGATTAAGTTCCTGATCGATGTTGTTTCTAATGCCTTTCTGGTACCTTTTGTAACTGGAGTGCCTTCTCTATATTGTGACAATTGATTTGTGTTAAGTTAAACTATCTTAGGTATATATGTGTGTGTAGATGTCTGTTTTTTTATCCATTGGATTGACCTCAATTGTATGCCATATCTGCCTCTAATTTTTGTTCCTTTTTTTAAATTTGGTACTGATTTTGACTTTTGTGCTAATTTAGGTAGTCTGACCATATACAAATGGGTGACTTGGAAGTGAATTACACAATGGCAATCTCTCATTTTCTATTTAATAACATGATATCTATTTGATTTTTTTGTGCTTACTATTCACCTTGTCCAGAGCCTCCTGAGTCTTCCTTCCTAAAAATATTCTTCATATTTGGCACAATGTATAGTGCACTGGTCCTGGAGTCAGTGGGATTTGAGTTCAAATCCAGCCATGGACACTTGACACTTATTAGTTGTGTGACCCTGGGCAAGTCACTTAACCCTGATTGCTTCATCAAAAAAAATGCATTGTTATTTTCCAACATAATTTCACAGTTTTCTTCTTTGTCTACCTTTACATTAAAGTCACCAAGTTTTCTTCCCCAGCCCCTAGCATAGTGTTCTACACAAAGACATTGTTGCTGCATTTGCTCAGAAGATGCTCCTCCTAAGCACAGCTATTATACTCACAGTAGGGGGACATTATGAAGGAGTAGCAGGTTCAGACGAGCCTTCTTCTGGAACTATAGTATCTTTTGGAGTGGGGGGAGTCTGCATTTAGGATTTCATCTCCATTTATGTAACTCAAAACATAGAAACTTCCTTTGCCAATACAAATTGGCAATTCATCTGTAATTTCTAGTCTTAGAGAGTTATGGAGGCATTGAGAGGTTAAGTTACTCGTATGTGACCACACATTTGTCAAAGGTTGGATACTGAACCCAGTTCTATATCATAATCCACAAGCATTTATTCAGCACTATGTGCCAGGCAACTCCAGGGTTAGCCTTTTATTTACTACATCATTATACTTCTTACTTCAGGACTTTAAAAAGGGGGGGGGAAATGCCTCCAAAAGAATTAATAGGCTTCATAGTAGTTTATAGAGAGAAAAGGGGAAGGAAGTATTAAATATGTGCTCCTGAATAAACCATTTATGAATCCTTACTAATAAACCATGAATCTTTATTAAAGGCTAGTTCAGGGTTAGGTACCATATGCAATTCCACCTTTCTTTCTTCTCCTAAAGAGGAAAAAAAAGGAAATATGTTGGGTTTTGCTTCTGCAGATGCACAATATATTTACTTTCCTCTCTTTTATCTTTTTAATGATTAAACTGCCTTTAGTTCTTTGAGAGAGAAAATAAAGGGGAAAAAACACACAACAACAATTAACAGCTTTGAGGCCAAATACCCTTTTGTTTGAGATAGTTCCTCTTGGCCTTCTGCCAAGAATAGAAAGCCATCCAATCCAAGGTCAGTCGTTAACTCATACAACTTTCAGGACAACAAAATCTTTGCATCAGGAACTCAGTCAAAGAGAATAATCTGGTATGCACAAAGGAAGTCTAACAATAGCCTGCTTTGGCAGTCATAGCAAGTGGATAATATATGCTAGTCAATCATGGATATGATTCTTTTTATAGGATAGTGTCAATGAAAGGGTTATTGTAGGGATCTGGGGTGGAATTAAAATACCAAGATAAAAAAATTTTTTTAAGGGGGAGCTAGGTGGTGCAGTTGATAGAGCACCAGCCTTGGAGGCAGGAGGACTTGAGTTCAAATTTGACCTCAGACACTTAATAATTACCTAGCTGTGGACTTTGGGCAAGTCACTTAACCTCATTGCCTTGCAATAAAATAAAATAATTTTTAAAAAATACTATGATAAAACAAGACATGGCTCAACCCTGAAAGCTTAGAGATGGATTGGGATATATAACTAGATATATGAATTAGACTGAATTAGAAGAAAGGTTCTATTACTGGAAATATAGTATCTGAGAGAAAAATCTCACTAGACTATGCAATGCTCAGGTTATATGTAGAGTATTATATATAGATCTGGGGACCACATTTTAAGAGTGACTTTTACAAAAGCAAGAATATCATGAGGAGGGTAATTAGATAATGAAGTATCTGGGAACCATGAAAGATTCAAAAAACTGGGGCGGCTAAGTAGTGTAATGGATAAAGCACCAGCTCTGGAGTCTGGAATACCTGAGTTCAAATCTAAACTCAGACATTTAATAATTACCTAGCTGTGCGGCCTTGGGCAAGCCACTTAACCCCATTGCCTAGCAAAAACCTAAAAAAAAAAAAAAGATTTTAAAAACTGAGGAAGGTTGGCCAGGAAAAGGGGAAAATGACAGTCATTATCTGCCTTCAAATATCTAGAAGGGTATTATGTGGAAGAGGGAAGGTTAAGAGCAAAAGAGGAATTTTGCTTCACTAGATCTTTTGACCAGTTCAGAGAATTGGATAAAAAAGGGGAAACCACTACAGTAGCTTTGCCAAGAAAAGTTGAAATACAGACCACAATGAGCTGGATATGACTGAAAAACAATTAAAAAGAGGTAGTAGATAGCACAGTAATTTTTTTTTGATTTGGGGAGTGGCATGATTTAAACTTTAAGAATATCAATTTGAGGGGCAGCTAGGTGGTACAGTGGATAGAGCACCAGCCCTGAAGTCAGGAGTACCTGAGTTCAAATCCAGCCTCAGACACTTAATGAGTACCTAGCTGTGTGGCCTTGGGCAAGCCACTTAACCCCATTTGCCTTGCAAAAAAAAAAAATAACAATTTGGTGGGGCAGCTAGGTGGTGCAGTGGATGGAGCACCTGCCACAAACCTGAGTTCAAGTGTGACCCCAGACACTTAATAATTGCCTAGCTGTGTGACCTTGGGCAAGTCACTTAACCCCATTGCCTTATATAAATAAATTTTTTTAATTTAAAAAAAAGAATATCAATTTGGCAACTATGTGGAATTTGAATTATAGGGAAAAAAAAGAATAGCAGGAGGTCAATTAGAAGGTAATTACAACAGTTAAATAGACTTCATCAACTATTAGTTGCCTCATCTATAAAGTAAGGAAGTTGAACTAGATAATCTCTAATGTCCTTTTCAGTTCTAATAATTATTATTCTAAATTATGGTGTTATAGGGGGATTGACCAATGGAGTCAATATCAGGAAAGTAGTTGAGATGTGCTTTACTTACTGTTATCCAACATAGAGGTTGGATGAACTGGTTTCTGGAAAGGTGTGATAGTGGAGCAGACCTCCCCACTTCAAAACATACACAAGTATTCTGTTTTCCATAGGCTTACTATATGGTGATGAAAATTCTTTTAAGAGGCTGCTGAGCCAGAACTGAATGTGTATACAAATGGCACATAGATATAATCTCTCTCCTTTCCATCTATAACGAAAGGTATGAGCTACTGTAAAACTCACTTCAATGCTTTGTCAAACCTAGGAGATAAAAAAGGCCTCCTTTTAAGTAAATATCTAAATTGTTACTATAGAAACCAAATTTTTAGTACCATTTTAAATGTTTCTTGTAAAATCAAGTGTCACAGAAAAGAGTCACAAAGTACTAAATATACTGCAAAAACTATTTGTAATAGTGTTTCCAAATTTTCCTAAATATAGTGTATCTTTGTGATGAAGAAAAGTAGTTCTTTTGCTGGATCTAATGTCTATAAGTACATTAAAATATATTTATGCCCACCTGAGAACTGGGAGAAAGGCTATAAGGATTCTTTAATGGATGCAGAAAATAAAATCATGAGTACCCCCTCAACTCCCTCGCTTAACAGATAAAGAAAATGGAATTCAAGGAGTTTTAAGTGGCTTCCCCAAAGTATACTAGTAAGTATCAGAGGTAGGAACTGATCCAAGGGTCTATGAAATCAAAATCAGTGTTCTCTTCATAGGACCCTTTGAATTTTGTCTCTGGTGGAACAAGTAATTTCAAAGACTATTTTTTATACTTTGAGGCTCATATTGTTGCAACAGGTAGATAAGTAAAAATTAAATTATGTCACAAATAAGGATGGGATTGAAACTACCATCATTTAACTCTGGGGCTCTGACTAGGTGAGAATATTTTCTGACTGAATCAAACAATTAGAACTGAATGTGAATTAAGCCTATATATCTCCTTGAATTAATCAAAGCTATTGTGAGAGACAGGATCACAGCCTAGGTAATTTGCATAAAAGGGATACTTATCTCAGAATTGAAAGGAAAGAAGATTTTAAGCATCTGGATTCATGAAATTGAACAAGCAGAGAGCAAAGGAAGAAAGAGCTATGGCAGAAAAACAATATGTGGTAGGGGCGGCTAGGTGGTGTAGTGGATAAAGCACGACCTTGGAGTCAGGAGTACCTGGGTTCAAAACCAGTCTCAGACAGTTAATAATTACCTAGCTTTGTGGCCTTGGACAAGCCACTTAACCCCATTTGCCTTGCAAAAACCTAAACAAAAAAAAGAATATGTTGAGGAGACTATTACAAGAATCTCATAAGGACCAAAGTTCAGGTAAGTACCTAAAGAAAAGGTCAACTCTTTCTCAAATTTCCCCTTTCAATCCAAGGACACTATAATATAATCTGCTATTTGTTATCCAAAAGTTTCCAATAGACAGGACTCTGCCTCACAAAGAGGCTCTTCTTTGTGATATAAATATAATTCTAGGCAGATGTTAGGAATTTTCCTATCTGGGGGCTCAAATCAATAATGACTGAACTCAGAACTTTTCATCTAAAATAAATCCCCCAAAGCCAAAGTGGAGTGAACCAAGTAAATGAATGACTTTTAGGGGCTATTTTCTTGTTCAATGTCTCCCCACTTATTACTCTCTCCAGACTTAAAATGAGCTGTTTAACAGGATATTTTTAAAAACTGTACATCTAGGGGAAAGATACTGTAAAAGTTTTTTTTTAAAGTTAATTCAATTGTGTAAATCAATCAACAATCACACTTGCTGTGGGTACTAGATGTGAGAAGCTAGTGACACAAATTTGGAAAACGAATAGGACCCACTCTTAAGAAGTTTACATTCCAGCAAAAAATAACTCACTTAAAAAAATCACTTTACTAAAGATAACAAAAGGAAATAATTCATGAGGAATTGTTAAATTTATAGAAATCTTCTCCTAATAGATATTATGTAACATAAAAGGGTTTTTTTTCCCTATTAGATGAGAGTCAAACATTTAAGTTTATTAGTCACAATGAATTGTCTAATGGGGCATATTGAAATAATTATAAGTGCAAACTGCTACATTAGTGAGAATTTGTTGTAAAAGAGTTTTATTAAGAAGACAGTGATCTATCATCGACCTTGGGGGTCAGAAGACTGAAGGACCAGTCTACCATTTATTAGCTGGGTTTTCTTAAATTTCTGGACCTTTGTTTCTTTATGAGCACTGGCCTTGGAGTCAGGAGGACAGGAGTTTGAATCTGTCCTCAGACATTTGACTCTTGCTAGCTGTATGACTGCCTCATCTCCAGTCATGCTGACTCATATCTGGCCACTGGACCCAGATGACTGAGAAGAAAGTGAGACTGGTGATTTAGCACAGCACCCCCTCATTCACTCATGTGCTTGTCATGATGGTATCATCTCCCTGATGTCCTGGGCTTCTTCGAAAATGAAGGAAAAATATTATTATTATATTAAAGAGTTGTTGTGAGGATTAGATGAGATAATCTCTGCATTGCACTTTGTAACTGTAATGTGTTTTGTTTTACATATAAACTATTCCTTGTCTGTGGCCCAAAGTGTGATTTAATTGGTATAGCACTATTCGTTTTTTCATATTACAGATCTGAAAAATCTCAGCACTATAATGTGTGAGATGATTCAGAGAAGTATAGTAGAAAGAAGTTGTATACAAATATTTGAGTTCAAATCCTGATGTTGTTGTTCAATCTTCTTCTACTGATCATTATGTCCTGTTCATCACGGAGTGATGACTTGACTCATGCATACACTGGATTTAAGTAAGGCAGAGTTGCACAACATCATTAGCCTGACTCTCTCCTAAAGACATTGGCAAGATAAAAGTCAAGACAATTTACTTTGCTACTTATTATCTGGGAGGCTTTAAAGAAGTCATTAAGGTTTTTTCCCCCCTAATCTGGAAATTCTAAAGTTCCTTTAAACTCTAAATACTATAATTTAATATATTTAATCATACTTTTTAGGGGGCCTGGACTTGTCACTTCATCAGAGTTGAGAACTGCCAGTGTTCTGAAAACCTCCTTTACCAATGAAGATAATAAGCAATTTGTTTGTAACTTAGAAAGCTAGTTGTCCAAGAGGCTGAAAAATTCAGTGCCTTGTTCAGCTCAAAAAGCTTATCAGAGGAAGGATTTTAATCCAAGTCATTCTGACTTATAAGAGTAGCCCTCAACCATACCAAACACTTATGAATATATACATACGTGCATATAAGTGCTGTAAATTATATAGATGACTACAAAGACTATATATTTGAGAGTCAATGGAAAAGCAATATATATATATATATATTTAGCAATCCAGAAGGACCAGTTATATAAAAATAAAATAATCATTCCTCAGACACTTCTAGGAATGGGAAGGTGGGAAAAACAGAAAGTGAGAATACATACTAGCACTGCAAGTGCTTTCCTGCTACCTTTTTTCTCTATTGCAACCCTCATTTCATATAGAGAGCATATATTGGATACAGGACCCCTGCACTATCTAGACAATGGACTTTCAAAAAATAATAAGCAGCTTTAGTTTTCCCATACTTTCTAAATTTGCTAAGCTAGACAAAGAAGACTATGTTTCAGAATTAGGTTTCTTGGTTGCTGTCCCAGCTGTCTGTAATGTAACACTGTGTCCCCAAGACTGGGATTAATGAAGGAGAGACTTGTCCCTCTTGTTACAGCCAAGAAGGATCACAAAAGATTTTCTAGCACATGTTCCCCAACTACAGCTTCGCAGCCCTATACAGCATTATCTGATTTATTTACCCAGCTTGCTGTTGTTGTTCCATGGGGACAATCCACATTTTCAGCTACTGTGCTATTTGAAAGCCATGCAAATGAATTGGCAAGACCATTACCACAGGAAAAAAGGTCTAGTTAGCCCTTTCCTTTTTTAACCTTTTCAATATATTTCATCCTAAGATGCTATTTAAACTTGAAATGCTTTTATTGAGACAGCTCAGCAAAGTTTCATTATGCCTTCATTTTTTCTGGGAATCTAATTTTCACACCACTTGAGAAAGCTCATTGAACACACTTAATCATGACTACAGTACCTCATATGCTAATCAGTTGGATCCAATCAAAAGGAGGAAAAATTCACTCAAAGTATGTTATTATCATTTTCATCTCACAAAATCATAGATCTAGAACTAGAAAGGACCTCAGGGGCCATGTGGTACAACCTCCTCATTTTACAGATGAGGAAAAGGAAACCCAGACAGGTTAAGTTAATTGATAAGGCTTACACACAGTAAGTATTAAAAGTCTGGATTCCAGGACCTTTCCACTCTAAAGTCAATTCCAGTCTAAAGTCAATTTGAAAGCACTGAAATAATATTGAAAGTCCTTTTAATGAAGCTGATTGACTAAAGGATTTACTACTTGCTATAATTACAATATTTTTATTAGCTTCCTCCAAAAAGAAAACCTACATTTGTATCCTGAAACAAACATATCATAAACATATCATAAAAAAGTCCTTTATACAAAGTATCCTTTACTTCATCTGTCATTTCCCAAATAAACTTCCTAAGCCAGGTCTAACTATGTCATTCCTTCACTTAAAATTCTTTCTGACCTCTAGAAAAAATAAACTCCCTAGTCTGACCTTCACAGACTCCATCCATTTGTATTTCACTTATTCTATATCCCAGCCAAAATGAACTATGAGTTCCTCTCCCGTAGTATACCATAGCCAACTACTCTGCACCATACATTCATTCAAATTACTCTCCCCAAATCCATACCAAAAATGCAGTCCTTTCTCATCTCTAACTGCATGAATTTTTCTCTTCTTTTCTGAATTGTTTAGGTGCCACCTCTTCCAGAAGCCTTTCCCTGATGCTAACAATTATTAATATTCCCTCCTCAAATTATCTTGTTTTATATCTTTGTATACATGTTGAAAGTTTTGGAGAGAAATAATTGAGTAGCTTTCATGTCTGTTCTTGAACACCCAGTAGTGTCTTGAATATCCTTTTGTTGAATTAGAATTTATTTGGGCTTTTGTCTCTATCTTAACTCTTTTGCTGGAGAAGGCAAAATTCTTAGAAATTGAAAGGAAAAACATTGGGACTGGCCCAAAAGCCTTCAGGAAAAACTACTGCTCTTTATGTCGTTATTTTTCAGAAAATACCACAACCATCAGACTCATGGCCATCACAGAGGGTAAAAATTTTCCCTCTTGATCCTATAGGTTATTCTTATTTGTATTTTTAATTCCAGAAAGTTTATTATTAATGTGCTTTGGTTCAAAGCACAATATTCATATTTAACCATGATGTATAAGTAAGTTTATTGCAATTTGGTATTATTAAATTACCAAAATTTTATTTCAATTTTTTTAATGAGACAAAAAGACTTTACTTATTTTCTGTGGTAGGAGCTATTTTTGTTTTATGCAGGTACTGAGTACTTCTGCATTGATGAAGAAAAGCCAGGCTGTCATGCCTACTGCATGAAGCCAGGATCCTGTAAGGTGGTCACTAACTCTTCCTTTTTCTTTCCCCTCTCACTCCCACTCTGTGGTTTTCCTTTTCCCTTTTTCTCAAGCAGCCCTATCTATCCAGTATATAATATAATATACAATGAAGGGTAGCTCTTGGCATATAACCTGAATTGATCCTTTAAAGGATGGATCATCCACTTAGCATCTTAGCAACCTGAAGCAGAAGAGGTTCAACCTAAGAGGAAATCATGTCAAAAGCTTGAGATCCTATGCTTTTGCTAGAATGCCTTCCTGAGTTCCTAATCTAGTCTGACTGTGGTAGAAGCTATGGTAGGTAGTTGACATGGTAATTTTGGAGTCAGAGTAGTTTTATATACTTTTAATGATAAGGTTTATCCATTTTAATTTTTTTAGTAAATTTGTTTTGTTGCATTTGCTAGTTCATAAACTCCTAATTATATTTTTAATCTGAATCTAAATCACTGGATTACTCTAGTTTAGGACTAGTTCAAAATACTGACAAAATAATTGACAAAAGAATAATTAATAAAGTATGTATAACAAATGAGGAATAATTGTTTTATAAACATTCCATATTTATAATTCATACAAACATGGAATTCAATTAAAAATTGTAAGTGCTTACATATGTAAAGCCCTATGTTAGGTCCTGAGAATAAAGAGATTAAAAATAGCTATTTCTGTCTCTAAAGAGTTTACAATATGGGCAAGGAAGGTATAGCATGTAAAAAAAATCAGTTTAATGTAATATAACAGCAAAGAATAAAAATACCCAAAATGCTTTGTTTGAAAGTTTGAAGATTACCTTCAGCTGGGGGTGGGGGAGGGGTGGAATTATGGAATGTTCATGGAAGAGGTAATATCTGAGATGGACCTTGAAGGAAAAGAATTTCAAGAGACAGTAATGGGGAGGACATTTATTCAAAGTATAGGAAATGGTATATGCGTCATGTAGGGCAATTTATGTTACTACTTTTAAATCTATATTTGCAGGATAATGCATAGAATTTAAAACTTAGAAAGTAAGTAAAGACTAAGACTGTTAACTCTTTCTGCAGTAAGGCAGAGTGTGAACAGTGCTGACCTTGTAGTCAGGAAGACTTAAGTTTGAATCCCACAACTGGTACTTACCAGCTGGATGGCCATAGGCAAGTCTTAATTTCCCTGAACCTAAAGCAGTTCTCTACATCCAAGTTAGAGATTGAGTACAAATCCCACACCTACAAAATCACAAATTCCTAATATATTGAAACAAGCAGATCTATCGTGAGAAGTCTTAAGGCAAGAAAGAGAAGAAATTTTGGACTGTAGAGTAGGTCTGGATCAGATAGGGAAACAAACTTTTTGATAGCTGGAGTATAGTTTAAAAAAAAACCCTCTAGAAATACCATCCAGCTGGATGAAGCATGTATTCCTTCTAGGATGAGTTGATAAAGTCAAGGTATTAAATTAGCCAGGTATCTGATAATTCAATAGTCTAGGAATATGATACAGGAGTAGTTTAATTTATTCATAGAACGCTTGGGATTTTAAATCTGTGATTGAAATTCACAAAATCACCTTCAAGACAGCTTCTTAGTATGACATATCAAGTTCAGCTTTAGTTGAGAGTTATTCAATACAAAATGATTTTGGAAACAAATACAGAGCTTCGATTTTTCTCCCTTCTTAATTACAATTATAGTTGATGTTTGTGCAGAAGATCTTTAGGAATAAAGCCAAGAACTGAGAGAACAGATATCTGAATTACTTTCTCACCCCTAAAAGGTGACACCTGTGAGTTATAATTAAAATCTATTGATGCAGGACAAAAGGACAATTTTCCCTGTGTAAGTAAACAATAATTGGCTATGGTTTAAAGAAAGGACTATCAAGAATTGACAACAGAAAAATGAAAAGGAAAGAATATCATTTGTGCCCTTGATCAGAACCTTATGATTGTCCTATACAAGGAATATAGTCAAATAACTATTCTCTTTGATGTTACTTTCTCCCCCTTCAATCCATCCACTGCTAAATTCATTTTTTCTAAATCTTTTTAATTTAATTTTTAAAAATGCTTTATTAATCCTTAGAGTCTACTAGGAAGTGCAGTGGATGGAGCACTGAACTTGGAGTTAAGAAGATCTGAGTTCAAATCCTGATAAGATCACTTATTAGCTATATGACCCTGGACAAGTCAGGCAACCACTCTCAACCTCAGTTTCTTCATCTATAAAATGAGAATAATAATAATAATAATAATAATGATAATAATGATAATGATAATGATAATAATAATAATACCTCCCAGGATAGGTGTAAGGAGCAGATCACAACACAGTGCTTTGCAAATTTAAAGTGCCATATAAATGTTAGTCGCTCTTATTATATGATAGATCTTCTCTCAATCTCTCAATAGCTTCCTATGATCTGCAAAACAAGGTCAAACTACTCAGCCTAATTGCCAATGCTTGCCACAATTGGATTCCCAAAACACATTTATAGGCTTGGCTTCCACTATTCCCTTACCTGAATCCTGCACTCAGGTCAAATTGGTTGGACACACTGTCCTTCAAAAATATCTTTTTCATTCAGAAAATCTATTTATTATAAACTGAATTAGCTGGGTAAAGTAATTCCCAATAAGGTATGAAATACATGTAGACCTGACCCTTTAAGGGACCATATTCCTTTTCTTCCTGATTATGTAAACCACAGTCTATTAATTTGATGATAAACAATGATTAACAGTTCAGCAATTTATACTTTTTGTAACAAATTTATCTGAGACATAAATATGTATGAATGTTTCATGATACATTTCAGAATATCTCCTATGCAAATTGCTGGTGAAATTCAGCACTTAAATGATTAACAAAATTTGGAGTCCTGAATAGGACTCCAATTGTTCAAAGTGACCAATTAAATATTACATTCTACTGACTTCTCAAAATCAGCAACTAGACTTGTTCAATGTTGCTTGTCAACAGAAAAATATCAAGGCAAAACTATAGCTATAGTGACATATCTCTGTAGCTTTTCTTCAAGTTCACTTTCTTTGCGAGTTCAAGAAAAATAGCTGTGGTCAATGGAATGAAAAGCAAGTGTTCCCTTGAGAGGGAAAGGGTTGTTATTCTACTGCATATGACTCTTTCCATGCTGTCAATCCACCCTGCCTTCCTAGAGTGAAATGTTCTTCATATTAAATCCTCTTTGGGTAGCTAGATGGCTCAGTGGATAGAGCACTGGCCTTAGAGTCAGGAGGACAAGAGTTCAAATCTAGTCTCAGGAATGTACAACTGTATGACCTTGGGCAAGTCACTTAACTCTGATTGCCTGGCATCTAGGGCCATCTCTAGTTGCCCTGATTCCTATCTGGCCACTGTATCCAGGTGTCTCTAGAGGAGAAAGTGAAGCTTTCAGCACCGCCTCACTCAAATCCAATTCATGTGCTTGTCATGACAACACCTCCCTGATGTCCTGATTTTCTTTGAGAATGAAAGACAAACATTATCTTTAGATTTTATTTCTCAGTAATTAAGAGTTTTAAACTAGTCCTTTATATACTCCAGTATTCCCAAGGATCTTCTCCAAAAATACCGATTGCAAGTCAGTCAAGATTTATGCCTTTAAAAACTTATTAATCATGATTTCTACTGGCATACTGAATAGGGGGTTTATTGTCATTACCTAACAGTTAATCTTCACCCATAGAAATCTTACTCATTCTTCAAAGTCTAGCTCAAATATCATTTCCTCCCTTTGTTGTAGTACTCATTTATTTCACTCATTTACTGTTTGTCTTAAATTATTTCTCATATCTATATTGTAAGTTCCTTTGGGAGGGATAATTTATTTTGCTTAAAGTGATAACTAATAATTTTAGGGAATAGGACTATGACAAATTCTCTCTCTCTCTCTCTCTCTCTCTCTTAAGTTTTTGCAAAGCAAATGGGGTTAAGTGGCTTGCCCAAGGCCACACAGCTAGGTAATTATTAAGTGGACAAATTCTCTTGAGTATAGGGACAGAAGGAACTTAGGGAGAGAAATATCAACTCTCAGAACATAAGACCTTACTAGGGGAAAGACTGTGGGACACTACTGACGAAAAACACATACCTCTGTGGGCAGAGACTGCAGGCTGCCACTGGGGAAGCTGCATGGCAGAAGGAACAGTGTGGAGCTGGGATACAGATAACCTGGGCTGTGAGTTCTGATAGATGAAAGCATTATTTAAATTTTATTATTCTTATTAACTACATATTAAATGCTCTTGTCCTTCATAACTGAAGGAGGGCAGGCACTGTCAACAACACACTCTAAATTTTGGCACCAAGATCAAAAGATTGGATTATTCCAGATATCTTACTCTAAGTAAAACCATGGTTTTATTCATCTCATTTCCTCCACTGAGCACATAGAATGAAGCCCTTCAAACTGCAGTTTCTAAATAAAAATTCATTCATTAATTGACTAAGAAATAAGGAAGTCAACCTCAATGAATGTGAAGTATGAATAGAAAAATTGGACTTCCGATTCTGATAATAATAAACATTTTTAAATAAATAAATAAGAAGCTATATTAGGACTGTATTACCTACAGAGGTAAGATACTTGCCTCTGTCTAATCTTATAAAGCCATATTAGACCTTAATCTACTTCAATAATAAAACTAGTTGTTTTGTTTTTAATTATTAAAATTTGCAAGAAAATTTCTCTTCTTGGTAGTAATACTAAGAGGGATTGCTTTCGGTTAAAGATGACACTTAATCCACCTAAAGTCAACAGTGGTTTTTCAGTACTTCAGTATTTAATTATCTTTAGTGAAACTACCTTCAAAAGTAGATTTTCAGTTTTGTATCCCTAGCTAATTCAACTGGATTTAGTTCAAAAATTATTTATTAAGCATATAATATATGCCTAGCACTGGGAAAGGCCCTGAGTCACAAAGTCAACAACAAAAACAATTTTTGCCTTTTTACAACTTAGTGTCTACCAAGGGAGGGGGAAATCAGGAAAGGTTTCAAGCTGTCACATGAACTGAATCCTGAAAGAAACTAGGCAACTATAGAAATGATGATGAAAAGATGAGGGAAAACATTCTAGGCATGGTGGACAGCATGGAGAAGAACATATGGTCCAGACATGGACCAGCAAGTAGGCCAGTTTAGTGGGAACCTACAGTTCCTGAGGGGGAATATTTATGAAATCAGTTTTGAAATGTTGGAAATAGGTAGTAAAGAACTTAAAATGCCAATTAGAGAAAATTATATTTTATCCTAGAAACAATATAAAATCAAGGAAGCACATTGAGTAGAAAGTCACAAGTGTTTTGGAAATATCAGTTTGGTGGTTCTATGGAGGATAATTGGAGAGGGAAGATGTTGGAGGCAGAGACCCATTAGGAGACTGGGTATTGACCCAGGCAAGAGGTAATGAAGATCTGAACTAGAAAGGTAGTGGTCATTTGATTGCAGAGATGGAGATACATTGGAAAGATATTGTGTAGGTAGAAAAGCCAAGATTTGAGAACTGTTTGGAAATGAGGGGTAAAGGAGAGTGAAGAATTGAAGATGGGGGCGGCTAGGTGGCGTAGTGGATAAAGCACCAGCCCTGGATTCAGGAGTACCTGGGTTCAAATTCTGTCTCAGACACTTAATAATGACCTAGCTATGTGGCCTTGGGCAAGCCACCTAACCCCATTTGTCTTGCAAAAAACCTAAAAAAAAAAAAAGAATTGAAGATGACTTGGGGGATTGGAAAGGGTGATGATGTCTTTAATGGGAATTAGTTTCACTGTGTTTTGGAGATGCTTAGTGTAAAATTAGTTTTGAAATGAAATGCTTTTGATAATATTTAGAAAGCCACTTTCTACACTTTCTCTTTTTGCTGGTCAAGGAGAAGGAAAATGAACATAAAGGTCACTCCAAAGAAAATCATGCTTGGGTAGAATTATCTGTAACTTATCTCACATTGAAACAAGGGAGAAATCTGATACTAATACTAATGCTACTTGAAGCAAATTTAATAAAATTATAAATAATAAAAATAATTTTCCTTTACACTTTAAAAAATATCCTATAAAGAACACTTTTATTTGAAGGAAGGAAGATATTATAAAAATAATAATGATGGAATATAAAAAAATCTACAAGGCATAGGTATCACTTGTCAACATCTATGGATTCACAACTCCTACAAAAATCTACCTGAGACTGATAGGTAAAAAGAAAAAGACAAAATGGGAAAAATTCAAGATTATATAGCAACAGTTAAATCTCTCCTTATTTTTACTTATTGATTACAACTTGGGGTAAAAGTTTATTTAACAATTCTCTAATTTTTTCTGTGCAGTTTGACCTATCATTCAAAACATGGAATCACTAGTATCAAGTACTTATGGAGTCTTCCTGCTAGATTAAGATTCAGAAGCTAATTAATTGTCTTTATAAAACAAATGATGTGGAGTTTTGCAATCACATGCCTTTTTTTAACCTGTAATGTTCTTTGGCTTTCCTAAAATGTATTACATTTTTACTCTTTTTTTTACAATTTTTTTTAATTTAATAGTATTTTTTCCAATTATGTGTAAGGATAGTTTTCTTTTTTATTTTATTTTTTTATTCTCATTTTGTACAAATGGTTTTTTTACATTAATAAAATATTCTTGGGGCGGCTAGGTGGCGTAGTGGATAAAGCACTGGCCTTGGAGTCAGGAGTACCTGGGTTCAAATCCGGTCTCAGACACTTAATAATTACCTAGCTGTGTGGCCTTGGGCAAGCCACTTAATCCCATTTGCCTTGCAAAAACCCTAACATAAAATAAAATATTCTTAAGAGTAAATGAAATACCCCCTTGCTTGAGCAATAAAGTAAAGGGGAGAGAAAAAAAATTAAAATTAAGAAAAAATAATAGTAATAATTGTAGGTATGGCCAGGTGGCACAATGGACAAAGCACCAGCCCTGGAGCCATGAGCATCCGAGCCTACATCCAGCCCCGTAGACCCAACAATCACCCAGCCGTGTGACATGCAAGCCACCTGATCTCCATTGCCCTGCAAAAACCAAAAAGAAGAAAAAAAAAGACCCAAAATAAAATAAAATAGTAATAATAGTAGGGGTAGCTGGGTGGCAGACAGAGCATTGGCCCTTGAGCCAGGAGCACCTGGGTCCAAATCCGGCCTCAGACACCCAAAGATCACCCTGCTATGTGGCCCCAGGCAGGCCGCCCAGCCTCATTTGCCCTGAACCCTCCCCCAAATAATAACAATAAAAAATGTGCTTGAGTCTTTGTTCCAACACCAACTCTGTCACTGGTGGATCACATTCTTTATGCTAAGTCCATTGCAAAAGTTACTTCCATATTTTTCCAGCGTTGCCATTGCTGATCGCAACTCCCTCCTTTCTTATTTCTCCACTACCATGTACTATATTTTCTCTCTCCTTTCACTCTGACTCTGCTGTAGGGTAGCTGAGTGGCACAGCAGGCAGATCCCTGGTCCTGGGGCCAAGAGGCCCCGAGCCCCCCTACCACCCCTTAAGCCCAACATCCACCTGGCCCTATGGTCCTGGACAGGTCATCCAATCCCAGCCCCTTGCAAGAAGTAAAAAAGAAAATGTGTTATATCTGACCACTCTCCCCCCATGGTCCATCCTCTCCTCCTTTATTCATATCCCCCCTTTCCCCCTGTCCCTCCCTCTCCTTCTTATTCCAGATGTCTATACCCCATTGAGTATATATATGCTGTTTCCTCTCCTAGACACATCTGATGAGAGCAAAGGTTCCCTCATTCCCCCTTGCCTCCCCCGCTTCCATATCATTGCAATAGCTCATTGTAATAAAGAAAAAAAACATATTATATGAGATATCTTGGCCTATTCCCCCTCTCCTTTTTCTTTTTCCCATTACATTTCCCTTTTTTTTTTTTTCCTATTGACTCCATTTTTTTTTAGGTTTTTGCAAGGCAAATGGGGTTAAGTGGCTTGCCCAAGGCCACACAGCTAGGTAATTATTAAGTGTCTGAGGTCATATCTGAACCCAGGTACTCCTGACTCCAGGGCTGATGCTTTAGCCACTGCGCCACCTAGCTGCCCCTTATTGACTCCATTTTTACATCATATTTTATCTTCGAATTCCTGTGCTTCAACTATAAAAGCTCCCTCTACCTGCTCTATTAACTGAGAAGGTTCATATGAGTATTATCAGTGTCATTTTTCTATGTAGGAATACATGCAGTTCATCATCATTAAGTCCCTCATATTTTCCCCTTCTCCTCCAATCTCCATGCTTCACCTGAGTCCTGTATCTGAAGATCAAACCTTCTGTTCAGCTCTGGCCATTCCAAAAGGAACATTTGAAATTCCCCTGGTTCATTGAAAGTCCATCTTTTTCCCTGGAAGAGGACATTCAGCCTTGCTGGGTAGTTCATTCTTGGCTGCATTCTAAGCTCTTTTGCCTTCCGGTATATTATATTCCAAGCCCTAAGAGCTTCCAATGTAGTTGCTGCTAAGCCCTGTGTGATCCTGACTGCAGCTCCACGATATTTGAATTGTGTCCTTCCGGCTGCTTGTAATATTTTCTCTTTGACTTGGGAGCTCTGGAACTTGGCTATAATATTCCTAGGGGTTGGTTTTTTGGGATCTCTTTCTCGGGGGGATCAGTGGATTCTCTCCAATTCTATTTTATCCTCTGCTTCTAGGATATCAGGGCAATTTTCCTGTAGTAATTCTTTGAAAATGATGTCAAGGCTCTTTTCCTGATCATGACTTTCAGGTATTCCAATAATTTTTAAATTATCTTTCCTAAGTCTGTTTTCCATATCAGTTGTTTTTTTCAATGAGGTATTTCACATTTTCTTCTAATTTTTCATTTTTTTGGTTTTGAAGTATTGATTCCTGATTTCTGGTAAATTCATCAATCTCCCTGAATTCTATTCTTCATCTGAAGGATTTGTTCTCCTCAGAGAGCTTTCTTATCTCCTTTTCCATCTGGCCAATTTTGCTTTTTAAGGCATTCTTCTCCTCAATAACTTTTTTGAACTGTTTTATTCATTTGACCTAAGCTGGTTTTTAGCATGCTATTGTCTTCAGCATTTTTTTGGATTTCCTTGACCAAGCTGCTGACTTCATTTTCATGTTTTTCCTGCATCTCTCTCATTTCTTTTCCCAGTTTTTCTTCTAATTCCCTCATTTGATTTTCAAAGTCTTTTTTGAGCTCTGTCATAGCCTGAGCCCAATTTCTGTTTTTCTTGGAGTCTTTAAATGCAGGAGCTTGTGCTTCTTCATCTTCAGACTGAGTATTTTGATCCTTCTTGGGCTCATATGCAAATTATTTCTCAATAGTGTTCCTCTTGTTTCTCTTCTTGCTCATTTTCCCAGCCTGGGCCTGGTTTTGGGGGTACTTCCTGAGCTTTTGGGACACTCCCACAAGGGTCTCAGTGTGTGAGGCTCTGTCCTCCCTTCTGGTCTGTGAATGACCATATGTGCCCCCCTCTGCCACGGGGCTGAGGTGGAGGGGGCCCCTGCTGTTCTATTGGGGGGCCTAGACTGCGATCAGGATCTGAATGCGGTCAGAGCTCCAGAGTCCTGTTCCAGGGGCAGAGGACAGAGCTTGGCAGTCTCTCTCTCTTCACTCCCCTCCCTCAGCTCAATGGGCTCATGCCCTGGGGGCTCCTCTGCTTATGGACTCTGCCTGCTTCTGTTTCAGATCTGGGCTTCAAAGAAAGGCCATGCTGCTCTCTGTGTGCCCTGAGGGCTGGGCTCCACGTGCTCGCTCTGGCAAAGGTCCCCCATTGTTCCCCTACTTTGTGCCTGGTGCTCCCCAGGGTGCAGCTCAGGAAACTCCCCCGCTGCTGTGAGCTGGGGCTCCCAGCTCCCTGGGACTGCCTCCGGGAGGCTGAAGTTCTTTTGCTCTGGCAGGCTACCCCTCTGGCAGGCTGACCCCGGAGAGCAGAGCCTTTCTGCTCTTTTCCAGGTTACCTTGAGTAGGAGAACTGCCTCATTGGGTCCCTCTGTGGGTTCTGTCTCTCAAAAGTTTAGTTAAGAGTCTTTAGTTTATAAGTTTTATCAGAGAGTGCCTAAGACTCGATCCTTTCTTGTCGCCATCTTGGCTCCTACATTTTTACTCTTAATAAATATCTTGTCCAAAAATGATTTCATGACATACGACTGTTGAATAAATTCTGCACTATATATATATATATCAAGTCAACATTTATTACTGGCACTTAATAGAAGCACAAGTTAGAAAATAGGCAGCAAAGTATCACTAGTTAAAGTACAGTTACAATGCATTCAAGAGAAGTAACTCTAGATCTCCTATTTTTTCCCCTCTAGATCTATCCCCTTCTCAGTCTCTACCTCTACATCCTCCCTTCATCTTCTGTCCTGGAGCCAACTCCCTATTCTTGTCCAAGACCCCTTCCAGACCTGGATCTCCCACTTCTATCTTCCTAGATTCCTTCTGAATCTCCAGACATTCCATCTTTGATTAAGACACTTCCTCTTCCCTTAGGAGATGAGTAACTATGTGGTTTAGGGCAAAATAATATGGACCTGGATTCTAGTCTCAGCTCTCCTACTCCCTAACTCTACACCTTCAGCACAAATAATTCTCTTCCCCTGTGAAAGGGTCGAGTTCTAATAGTCTGTCATATAGAGGTACCAGTCTTGAAGAGGTCATTTGTTTTACAAAGCTGAGTACATCATTAACAGAGTATGCAAAGAAGTAGGAAAGCTGTTTTTCCAAAGCAAAGAGGATTGATTCCATTTTTTTATTATCTATTTATTTTTTCTTCAGACCTGTGGTTTAATGGTTAGAGCAACCACTTACTGAGAAGTCCTCTCTATAATGCAGATAAGCACCTGCTCTGTAACTTATAACTTAGATTCTGGAGCTCTGAGAGTGAAATGATTTATCTGGGGTCACATAGCCAGTATATGCTAGAGGCTAGAACTGAAATCAGCTCTTTCTCATTCCAACCTTGGTTTTCTATCTACAAAGTTATACTGCCTATCATGCAAAATTAAGCTGGTAAAAGAATTAATTTTCTTTAAAAGAAAAAAAAATTTTCCTAGCTTTTCAGGATAGCAGTACTGGTGACTTGACTTGCTGGTCAAGGAGAAGGAAAATGAACATAAAGGTCACTCCAAAGAAAATCATGTTTGGGTAGAATTATCTGTAACTTATCTTACACTGAATCAAGGGAGAAATCTCTGACAAGCTAGTCCTACTTGAAGTCCATGCCAGTTATTCAGCCCCCTTTAGTTGACATGCCCACCACTCTTTGACTGACTTCTTGGCACTCTAGCTAACAAAATTCAAGATAGCAAGTTCTTTTGCTTGTGAACAGACCACAAAAGTACAATTAGAAACAGGGAAGAAAAGTTCCTGAGCTTCTGGTTTTGAAAATGCTGTTTTGAAAAAAATTTTTAAAGCATTGCTATGGAAATTCCATTTTCTTAAATTTTTGTTCTTTTCCATCAGAATAGTTTTTTCATTAGAGAATAAGATGAGAATTACAACAGAAATACAAACTCTAATTAAATTGTCAAGTTGTACAAGGTAAGGGATTTTGGATGTTGCTGCTATCTTCTTTTAAGTGTGTTGTATCAATGATAGCTCAGACTAAAGATTTCCCTACATATGACACACATATAATATGCATATTATATACCTGCATATGTGTATCTATATGTATCATACCAAACATATACAAACATATGCATACATGAATAAATACACACACACACACACACACACACACACACACACACACATATATATATACACACAAATTTGTTCTTGTTCAGGTTGTCTTACAGTCTTATCTCACTCTTCATTATCCCATTTGGAATTTTTTGGTAAAGATACTAGAATACTTTGCCATTTCCTTCTCTAGCTCATTTTACAGATGAGAAAACTGAGGCAAACAAGGTTAAATGATTTGCCTAAGGTCACACAACTAGTTTTTGAGACTGAATTTCAACTCAAGAAGAAGGGTCTTCTTAACTTCAGGCCAAGCATTTTATCTACTGTGCCACTTAACTGCCATGAGTATATCCATTAAAAATGCACAAAAACTGCCAATAACTGATAATATCCAGTCTTTCTCTTCCATACCCACATATATTTGCCAAAAGGAGGGAATCTGTTAAAACCCATGTTAAGGGATCAGTTCTTTGCTCTTTGTATAATGCCAGACTAGCCCCTCTACAAATAATGACAGCCACTAAGGGAGCAGTTTCCATGGAAGTTATTGAAGCACAAATCATTGGGCTATAGTCTTTAAAAAAAAACTACAACCAAAACAAAAAAATCTGACCAAAAAACTACCATGATGTCTCTGGCTATCAGAGATAAACAGAAAATGTCAAAATATAATGACTCAACCTGGGACAAAGCACATTAAGTCTAACTTTTATTCCCTATTTTAAAGAATATCTACTAATTAAAGAATCAAAGATTCTTAGCTTAGTTCATTGCCAATAACTCTATTGAGTCAAGTCAGATGCACCTCACTTTACACAATAGATTTGTACTTGAAAAACTAAGTCTAAATAAAATTTTTGTGAGTTAAATTTAAACCAATGAGATTTCTGTTAATCATAGACAACTTCATTAAAGTGGGCCTTTAGAATAAGGATATTTCATTCATTGTATTTCTATCCCCAAAATCTGACACAGTGTCTAGCTCATAGTAGGCTCTTAAGAAATACTTGATTGGGGTGGCTAGGTGGCGTAGTGGATAAAGCACCTGCCTTGGAGTCAGGAGTACTTGGGTTCAAATCCGTTCTCAGACACTTAATAATTACCTAGCTGTGTGGCCTTGGGCAAGCCACTTAACCCCATTTGCCTTGCCAAAAACCTAAAAAAAAAAATATTTGACTGAGTAAGGTGAGACATTTCCTTTGAAATTTATCTTTTTTCTAAGGGAAGCAAGTTGATGTGGTACAGGCAGCTACTGAATTGGTAGTCAGAAGATTAAGGTTTTAATTCTTCTTTTCTGATAGTAAGTAATTGCCTCATTTATAGGATGGGAGATCATATATTTCAAATTTCTCTAGAATCTATCCCCCTGTCTATTCTCACTGTAGGAATCCAAGCACAGGCAATCATTACCACCCACAAATTGTAACAACCTCCCTGACTTCATTCTTTCTTTACATAGATAATAGCTAGCATTTTTTAAAGTCCTTAAGGTTTTCAAATCACTTTGCAAATATTATCTTATTTTATCCAGAGGACAACACCGGGAGTATTATTATCTCCATTCCTCCAGCTGAGGAAATATAGAGATTAAATGACTTGCCCAGCATCATGCTACTATCAGGATTTGAACTCAGGACTCACCTGAATCGAGATTCCCTCTAACTGCCTCTAGAATTTATTAAGAGCTTTAAGGTTTACAAAGTATTTTACCTATGTTATCTCATTCTATTTTCATAACAGTCCTATGAAGTATGGGGAAAATGATACTGAGGTAGGTTATGATTTGCCCAGGGTCATGCAACCAATTAAGTGCCTGAGGTGAGATTTAAGTCCAGATTTTTCTGATGTAAGTCTAGTATTCTAGCCATTGTTCCCCCCGGAAGCTTATATGCTACATAGATCTAGTTATATTACTACTCTTCTCAAAAGGCTTCAGTGGTTTCCTGTTGCTTCCTAAGCAAAGTTGAAACTTCTTTCCCTAATACTTAAGACCTTCTTCCTCAACCTGAAATTACTCTGTCTAGCTAGTTTTATCTTATATTGTTTGACAGCTAATGTGTTTATCCTGTAATAATGGGTACTATATCTACCTAATTTTGTGTCTAACCCTCCAATTAAACTGTGAGCTGCATTTTATCAAAATTCTTTATCCTCCCTAAACTTAGCATGATACTCTCAACACTGTAGTTTTAATAAATGCTGACATGATTAGTATTTAGGACTTTATTCATTTATTCTAAAATTATTTATCAATATAAATATTTTGTATTTATAACTTTTTTTTGTTTGTATCATCAGTTTGTCCCTGAGAATTCTGAAGAATTGAACATATCATGTTCTGATAGTCAGGGTCATTGGAAAAGTTAAGGTTGCAGAGGAATGGAGCCAATTTTGCAGAGTTGTGTATTTGAAATCTTGGACTGTTTATTGGATGGACTGTTTATATGATGCCAGAGGTCACATACCCAGATTTATGTCTTTTTGTTAAGGGATATTTCAGTTATTATAATTGCCTTCTCCCAAAAATCTTTCCATCCCTATTGTTTCTGACAAGGTCATAAACTTTATACTGATGGATAAGATGAAAAGTCAACTAGTGGGAAACATGAGCAAAATCTATAAGAATATCTGATGCAAAATAAGCAACATAAACAGTGACTACATTAATGTAAAAAAGAAAGAACAAAAATAATAAAAAAAAACCCATAACTATGTGTAATTAGAATGATTAAGCTTGGTCCAAAGATAAGAAAATGTGCCTTTTTTGTAGAGGCAGGGGGTAGTGAGTAGAGAACACTTTATTGATATATTACTTAGTTTTTCTGATTTTCTTTTTTCTTTACTTACTTTTTCTAATTCTTAGGGGGCTTATCTCTTTGGTAAGGAAGATTTGGTAAGGGGGATGTATTTGGAAATGAAGATGATAGGAAATATAACATATGCATTTTAAAAATTATCCTTTGAATACAATAAAGAAGACCATCTATATTCATAGCACTTACCATAAATAAGCCATTTTCAAATCTATACTGGGCCTGGAGTCAAGAAGACCTATTTTCCTGAGTTCAAATCTGGCCTTAGACATTTACTAGCTGTGTGACTCTGGGAAACTCACTTAACCTTGCTTGCCTCAGTTTCTCATCTGGAAAATGAGCTGGAGGAGATGTCAAACCAGTATTTCTTTGCCAAGAAAATCTCAAATGAGGTCATGAAGAGTTGAACACAACTATTTGTGTAAAACAAATTTCTATTATTTAAGTCACATAAATGTACTAGAAGTACTTACTATTGAAATTAAGCCTAACATAATGAATTGTTATAAAAAAGTGAATAATCACCTCCATGATCTTTTATGTAAAAACAGATAATCACATACAGAGTTCCCTTAAAAGAGGATAAACAGATAATTAATTATTAAATAAGAGCTTACTTCAAACAAATAAATTATTTCAAATGAGTTTCCAGAGATTCTCTATATACTTCTTTAGGCTATAAGCATATTCCATTTTTGTATTATATTTATTTTGTTTATATATCTTATTTCTCCTCTTATATTATTAACTCCTTAAGTGAAAGGATTATGTCTAATATTTCCTCTCAGACTCTGAATGCCTCTCTGCCTTGAATGTAGTACTTAATAAATGTTTGAATGATTGCTGATCTGTGTTTATGTATATATATATATATATATATATATATATATATATATACATATATATATATTTCAATGAAGGATAGAGAACAGGCCTTCAAGTCAAAACAATCTGGGATCAAGTTCTGACACATACTATGTTGTGACAATAATCAAGGCACTTAATCTTTCTGTGCTCTAGGAAACTTTGTAAGACTAAATTGGAGAAAAGGTAAAGACCTGCACTAGTAAAAGGACTTTCCTTATCTGGAAGTTCCCTATAGAAATTAAATCATTGATCCAATCCCTACACTATATATGAGAGAGTCATACAGACAAGAGACATAAACAGAGAGATAGGAAGTTTTAGATTATGATGGGAAGAAAAACATCTTTAATGTAAAAATAAACATTTCTATGGCAGCCAAAGATCTAAATCCATTTTTTCCTAAAATATAGAATCAAGACAGCAGTGCTTAGAAACCAGTTACCAAGGCTTCTATTCTATTGTGCTATCTTTTTGCTTAAATGTAGTATCCATAAAGTTGTGTGAAACATAATCTTTCCATTCATGAGAAAGAGTAGTCAAACATTCAGTGTCATGTTCAACATTCTCCTACACACAAAAGGGGAATGATAGACTATATTGCCAATCTTCTTATGCCCAGCACTTGAAAGGGAAAGAGTAGCTGAATCAGAGAAAAGGTAGATCCAGAGATTAACTAGACCTTATGATTTGGGGCTATTTATATACCTCTCTATAAGGACTTTCTCTACATTACAATTCTCTACAATACAGAATTAAAGGAAGGGTAAAATGAGGTGTAATGTTATTGCATCACTTTTTTGTACATTTAAACTCATTATAGTTTTTAGTGACCAAAGCATTCCTTAGTACTTTTGTCCATTCTCTTTGAAAGGTTGGGACATGGAACAAGATCCTGCTATTCAATCACTGACTTTGAACAAATTACTTCTCCATTATTCAGTTTTCTGATCTGCAAAATTGAGGTGATGAACTAAATGATCTAGTCTGTTCATCTCTAAATTTCAAGGATTCTCTTATTGCCCTTTCTTTTCTTTCCTCCCTTTAGACTGATACTGAAGCAATGGAGAAGTGGAGGTAAGTCTTCAATATTTGTAATGACAGTTAACTATTGCAATTTCCATCCCACACTTCCATCCCCCCCACATACACACATATACACTTCCTCTTTTCCTTCCTTCCTTCCTTCCTTCCTTCCTTCCTTCTTCCCTCTGTCTTTCTTTCTCCTTGCACACCCAGTACAGATACATAGAAAAAAATTCTACCATTTCTAACATCTTATCAAAATTCTTCCATTTACAGCATCTCACCAGATTTCTCCATTCACTTGGCTATAATTCTAAGAAGAGAAATATGAGGGAAACTAAAAAAAGCTCTTTTCTACTCTGTATCTAGAGAACATACATGCAATGGCATAAAGAATATAGCAGGTCTAGTGCCACTAGCTGAAAATGACCATGGATCTTAGAGGCCTAAGAGTATTTTTATTTTTCCTTACAATTCACTATTCTTCTTTCAGCATTTTTCCAATTTATTAATGACTCTGAGGGATATTTTCAATGACAAATTATCACTATAAAACATTATATTGGAACTTAGTTTTGAGTCTTTTACAAAAAAATAGTAGTCATATCAACAGAGAAAAGAAAGATTGTTTATGGCAGCATGAAAAAATGCAGATGAAGTAACAAAATGGAATTATGGATATAGTGGGTCAAAAATTAAAAAAAATTGAAATCTGTAGTTAAACATGAAAAAAAGAAGGGAAGGGAAGGAAGGTAGGAAAGAATGAAAGAAAAGGAAAAAAGAAAAGAAAGCAAAAATGAAAAAGTCAAGTTGGAAAGAAAGAAAACTATTACAAATGGATAAAATATCAAGAGAGGTTTTGTGACTATCATGCTTTTCATAAATTACCACATTGGATACTCATATAATAACAGTCTTGTGATGTAGGTAGAACAATTAGGATTACCCTTATTTTATAGAGAAGAAACTGAGGCCCATGGTCAACACAGTTAATTATCATCAGAGCTGAGACTTGAATAGTCTGACTCCAAATCCAGTGTTTCTTCTACTATACCACACTGCTGAACAGGAATGAAAACCTGAAGTGTCAAGGGGGAAAAATAGAGCCACTATATTTGGTATTTTGAACTATAGCAATGGGTAGGAAAAGAGAGTTTTTAAAGATGTTGTCAAGTGAAAATATGAGAATATTTGGCAAAAACATGGGTAGGACAGAAAAGAGGGGAAAGAGTCACATTTCAGACACTGTAGACAGAAGAGCTGGTGGAATTACTAACATAGATAGGAAACAGAGAGAACACAGTTTGAAAGACGAGTAGCTTTCATTCTGTTATACAAAGCTCAATGTGGCAATGAAGCATGGTTAAAAAGAAAGGGAAAATTTTAATTCACACATAGTAACAATGGATAGAACATTTCTTAATAGATCTCTAAACTACAGAACAAGGTCAGTATGAGGAAAATAAACAGAGACTTAGCTCTGGGGACATTCTATCAAAAACCAGCCACATGAAGTTCTTCTGAAGAAAGAATATATATGAAAGGACAAGTGATTTTAAAAACAATAAAATAAATTCTAAGAGTTTCCACTAAAGAATTTATTTATAGGTACTAAGATCTTAGAATGACTGGGAGATAAAAAGAAGTTAGAGAAAGGAAAAGTACACATGTGTAATTTGTAAATTTTGGGAAAGCAGTAGCATTGGATAACCTCCACATAGTACACTAGGCAAATTTCCATGATGTTAGGCCACTAGAAAGAGCTTCCAAGAACAGATCTGTACTGCTTCCTCCTCCCCTCCTTTGCTCCCTACTCAAGAGTGTCAAAGTACAGATCACTCCACAGACCAGCGAATCTGGGAACACTGAGGGTAACAATGATTCTTTAAAGTCTGTATTTACATTATTGTGAGTTATGGGTGCTAATAAATTTTAAATAATTAATAAAAATAAATAATTCAACCCCTACTTGAAGCATGAAGAATCATAAAAGTGAAAAGGAACTGGATAGGTCATCTAGTCCACTCTTCTCCTTATTCAGGGCTCCTTAAGCCCCCCCCCCCCCAGAGTAATGACTTTTGGTTACCTCACAACTTCTAGTGATCAGCTAAGCAACAGATTTTGAAAATTCCAGGGTGAGTACCCTATAATGCTTAACAAATCTAAGTGCTGTAGCACATTCAGACCAAATGTGCAATCCAAAAAGATTTACAAATAGAACTCCTGGGAGGATAATTTTCTCACAATAATCAGAATAACTGACAAAGACTAGATGATACATTTCCTTTTCCTTTCAATTTGTCTTAGACATAAATATGGCTTCATTTTCACTGTCATCTTTTTAAAGAGCTTTCTTCTGAAAAGTCTCAATCTCAGGGACATTTACACCTTTAGCTACAACATGAAAATACTTTCACTGTTAACAGCAGAGAAAAGGTCTGTAAGTATCCTGTCCCTTGATTTGGTTCTCTTATTTTAGTTCCCAGATGATATCCTTCCAATTAAGAAAAAATTCTTACTTTATCCACCTCAGAATAAAAGAGCCCCAAGTAGATCAGCTAAATCTGATTCCCAAGAAGACTCTTCCTTCCAACACTGAAAGCTACATATAGTGCAGTCAGTCAGGAAGAGAGTAGCATAAAATACTATGCAATCTGATACAAAAGTAAAACAGATGGTTGGTTTTCTGTAAACTATGAACAAGATTCCTCAAAACATGAGCCTTATCTGATCTATCATTTGAGTACCATCTAACAATAAGTTAGATATAAGCAAGGTAGAGGTATCATCTCTAGAAAGTCTTAGTTAAAATGCACCGGTGGTTAATATGACACTGGGACTTCTATCATTTGCAGACGGAAGAGTAGTTGATTTGGAGTCAGAGGAATTGAGTTAAAATTCCACATTTGCCATTTATATCTATGCCAATTTATTTTGGAATCTAGAGTTCCTTGGCTGTGAAATAACAAAAAGGGAAAATGAACTAGATGAGCTTTAAAGTTCCTTCAAACACTCAATTTATGATCTTATAATTGACTCCCGGAATACAATGAATAATTTAGTCATTATATGAAGTTAAGACCTGATCCCTGAGAGTATATGGGTAGGAAAGGGATGGGGACGCCAACAAGTCCTGGATGGTCTGGGGGCAACTAAGAAGGGCAAGGCTCAATGTGAAATATAGGGTCTAATGGAAAATTCTAATTATGTGTGTCTTAGAAGAAGAACTAGAAGACAACTGATTCAGAATTTTGCTTAATGCCAAATGCGAGCGTTCTTGAACCAGAGATATTCAGCATAGATTTTAAGGACTGGGAAGGTGAAGATAGTTGTTGGAAAAAATACATAAAGATCAAAGAGACAGTGTCCTAAAGGCCTCACAGAGTGCTCTGCCATCCGAGAGACCGGACCGTTCCCAACCAGGTCGCGGGGATCAATCCATGTCTAAGGTGCTTCGGGTTTGCTCGGTTCCTCCCTCAGAACCGCCTCCTGGGGTACAGATGTGGAAACTGAGGCACAGAGTCCGGCGGCTCCGCCCGAAGTCGGGGGGCTGCGCACTTTAAAGGGGCGACTCGAACCCGGCTCGGGTGAAGCCCCTGCCCACAGCCAGCAGCTTCGGGAGACGCGGGCCCCGCGGGAAGACAACGGAGTGGGCGAGGGCAGAGCGGGCGGGGAGGACCCGGCTGCCCCCCCAAAGGCCCCCCACTCCGAGTGGACCCCTTGACTGCAGCCGGGGTGCTCGCGTGGGGCGGGGAGGCGGGCCGACGGACGGACGGACGGACGGACGGACGGACTGGCGGCGGGCAGGGCCCGCTGCCCCGGGGGTGCCGGGCCCGGTCGGGGCGCCCCCGCTCCACGGGCACGTTACTTCCCTCAGGGCCGCCCCCCGCCCCCCAGGCCGGGGCTCGCGCGCGCCCGCGGTCCCCCCGCCAGGCCCGGGCGGGAGCGCGCGCACGAGGGCCCCCTGCAGGTGTGGGTGTGGGTGTGGGAGCCGCGGCCGCGGCCCCGGCCCCGGCCCCGGCCCCGGCCCCGGCCCCGGCCCCGGCCCCGGCCCCGCCGCACTCACCATGCCCGGCCGCGTCTCTGGCGCTCGGCGCCCGGAGGAGCGCTGTCCAGGGTAGCTGCCGCCTGTGGCCCGCGCGCGGCCGGCGCGCCGCTATAAGCTGCACGCGGGCGCGCACCCCCGCCCCGGAGCCCGCCCCGCCGCGCACCTCCGCCGCCGCCCGCCCCCACGCGCCTCGCGGCCGCTCCGTCCGGCCCGCGCCGCTCACTCGGCCGCTCCCGCCCTCGGCCTCGAGGCCCCGAGGCGTCCCCTCAGCCTCGCACCCGCTCCTGCAGCGCCCTCTAGGGAAGGGAAGCCGGTCCTGCAGGCGCGGGGAGGCGCGGCGGGGCGGGGCGGGGCCCACGGAGCGGCGCCTCCTTTAATCGCGCTTCACCTACCCCTTCGGCGCCCGTCGCCTTCCTCTCCCCGGCGGGTCTCGGGTGCCCCGCCACCGCCCCCTCCTGGACGGGCGGAGATTCGCAGCCCAGGCAGCTCCACCACGGCTTCCGCGGCTCGCGGGTCTCCGAACCTACCCCGAAAAGAAAAGACAACTCTGGGTTGGGGGAGGCAGGGGATGTGTCAGTGTCCACGTGAAGGGCTCTGCTTCTGCTCCCCACCCCCTTCAAAAACACTAGCGGTGGGGAAGGGCGTTGTCGTGGTGCTCATTTGTTGGGAGTGCGGCGGAGCGCGATTTCTGTGTTTCGTGGAAAACCCAAAGCTAGACCTTGGCTCTGCATCCCAAGACCAGCCCCAAACTTGAATTGTCAAAGCGTTCCTCTCTGCCCTGGGGGGGACGCAGGGCTTTACGGTGACATCTGAAAGAATCTCTGGGGCTTATGTTTTACATCCCTAAGGGAAAGTATGAGATTTAGGGGACACATGTTTGGAGAAGTTAAAAACATAGCTCTTTCTTTTCCGTTTCCTTTATTTTTTCCCTTTAAACACTAATAACTCGTGCTTATTGTATTTATTGTACAAGACATTTGAATAATTTGGGATGCATTTAGGACCACCACAGCTAACCTTCTAGTTGCCTCACATTCCTGCAACTGTATCAGCTGGAGTTAGTTTCAGAGTTTCTTGTGAGAAATCATTGTTTTTAGTCCTTGGAACCTGCCGGACAAGAATAATATCCTGTGGTTTCTAAGCTGTAATGAACTGTCATACGATCACCTTCTTTGCAGTCACACATTATCTTTTTCTTAGTGAGTACCTAGCATCAGGTAAATGTTTGTTTAAAGAGTCAAATGTCTATGTGACAATCAATACATCATGTTAGATACATCAGCCCAGTGACACAGAAACTCAAAAGCCAGGATTCAACCCAAAAGACACAACAATCAATTTTTTTACATAGCATTACAGATATTTTCTAAGAATAAAATTTCTCTCAGGTTTTGTTTGGATGGCTCTCCAGGTTATAAAGAATCTGGACATTCATGTCATGTTGCTTTTACTCTAGAATGACAAGATGCAAATTCTTTGTCCACTGCATTCTCAAGGACAACTTCATTCTCCTACTCTACAGCAAGAGATAACCAGCCTGTAAACAATCAGGTTAAAAACTGAGTTGATGTGTCACACAATGAAAGCTTTAATGCATAGAATGAACTTAGATTTTTATGTTCTTATTAACAGAAACACTATACCACCATCTTCTACTCTATTAACCATTAAATATTCTCATTATATAAACACACACACTGGACTATAGAGTGAGACTTTAACCATAAGTTACCTATACTTTATGGACATATCATTATTACAAAAAAAGTGATTAATTCAATAAAAAATGATTTTTTTTATTATTCATCATTCACTTAAGTAGACAAGGAAATGAGTAAACAGGAGCTTGCTTTTTAAACCCACGAAAACTGAGATCTATAGAAGATTAAGACAAGGTACAATGCAAACTTTTTAATATTTAGTAATAGTAATAAATAAAGATCATAATTAATATAAATTTTTATCAAATGATTCAACAATTACATGTGTGACTATGCAAAATAAAGTTGTTGTTTAGCTATATGCAACTCTTGTACATCATAGCACTCCTATACTATCCTTGGAGTTTTCTTAGAAACTAAAATAATTTGTCATCTCCTTCTCCAGTAGATTAAGGCAAACTGAGATTGTCCAGTATCACACTAGTAAATGTCTGAGACTGATATGAAATCAGGTCTTCCTGACTCTAAGCCCAGTGCTCTATCCATTAAGACATCTAGCTGCCTCAAAATAAAATCACCACTAGCATAATCCTAGAATTTTAGAGCAAAAAGTAAAGGTCAACTAGTTTAATTACTTCATTTTACAAATTAAGGAAATAGAGGTCATGAGAGTAGGGGCTAGGATACTGGCTTCCTCTCTCCTATTCCAATTCTCTTTCTGTCAGATATAAATAAGATATGGGGAAACTAGGTGGTACAGTGGATAGAGCATGGGTCCTGGAGTCAGGAGGACCTGAGTTCAAATCCGACCTCAGACATGTGCCCTTGGGCAAGTCACTCAAACCCCATTACCTTAAAAAAAAATTTTTAAAAACATATAAATGAGATAGCATTTGTACCTGGTTCAACCATCAATGGATTTCATGTTAAAGAAGGCATTAAAATATTCTGTGCCCATAATAAGAAAATAATTGAGCAGTTATTATACCACTTCTGTCTAGGTGGGTTTAGCTATATGTAAGAAGGCTTGAAGTTACCAAGAAGATTAACAAATCATATTCAGATCTGTTGCTTTGGATACTATCAATATTGGACACTATTAGTTAACTTCAACAACACTCTTGACATGCCTATTAGTTAACTTCAACAGGACTCTCAACATGCCTATTAATCTTCTCATTGCACTTCAGGAGGTGTTCATGTATTTCTATATGAAAGCTGGGCTATCTTAGTCATTTTCCCCCACACCATAGATCAGCTCAAATGTACATTTAATTCTGGGTTTGACAGTTGTAAGTACTAGAGATCCCATTTTTGCATCAAGTTTTTAATCATTTCTGTAAATATGACCTTCACAACCTACTTTTCCTTCATCAATTTCCATTCATGTGACTGTTCTGTACTGTAGTTTTCATATATAATAGTGCATGGGGGTATAATTTGATTCCAACTCCTAACCTCTGCTAACTAGTTGTTATAATCATAGAAAATAAGGGACAGATAACAGCAGTAACCAGGTATTAATATGCTAATGATGTGAAAAGATTTGTCATGTTTCATGTTATCTTTTCTACTTAGTGGGAAGGAGTTGTCAGATTGAATTGAAGACTGGCTGTTCATCTGCTGGAAAAAAATTTGGCCACAATCCTAGAGGCCTTTAAAATGCTAATCCTAGTAGAAAACATAAGTGATGTTAAAAAAAAAAACATGTCACTAATAATTATTTTTAAAAACTAAACCTGACAAGTTCTACAGACAGCCAAGTAGCTAGAACATTGTAAGATTAGCTTTGTGGAAGGTGATCCCTATATGTCTAATAGAAAGCAGCAGTTATGAGAGGAAAATTTCTTTCCCCTCATCAGTCATCAGTAATGAATGTAGGAGAGGTCAATTTGAGCAATTTGAACAGTTGAGTTATTCATGATAGAGATCAGAAACAAACTCTTCAGAAGGAAACATATATATATATATATATACACATACATACATATATATACATACATACATACATATAAATAAATATATGTATATGTGTATGTGTATACACACACAAACATATACAAAGAAACATCCCTGAGGCAGGAAGCAGCTCAGGCAAAAGAGTTAAAAAAGTCAACTGTGGATTCTAGAGATAATTAGCCAGGACTATTAGAATTGAGTTTCACCCAGGGAGTTCAGGTGAGCAATCTGCCCAGTAGAGTCAATGAAACCAAAAGGGAGCAGCATGAGAACAAAATGGGAAGGGAAAGGCCACTGGACCTTTCAGTGCTGAAGGCTACATATGTGGCCTGAGCCACTTATGTTCCCTATGAATGTGCTGAGCTCACCCTCAGTGTACTCTAGGTTTGTACCCATTCTTACCGGATGATATGTGCATTTTTCAGAATATGTCCCAGATTCGTGGGAATGAATTTTTTGTAGCAACTGTCCTTAATGCTATCTTAGCAAATGTCTCTTCTTTGAATTAATTGTGCCTTCTAGTTAAATATTAAAGGTTAGCACATCAGTGGTTTTAAGAATATAGACCCATAATACCTTTGAACTTAAGATAATAGCTGGGGGACTCAACCTTTACATGTGAATTCAAGCTGGGGGTGGGGGGGAGGCAGAGATAATTTCCAGAGAGTACTATAAAAGGTCAAATTTTAAATATAATACCTTCAGTGGAGTATTGAGTGTATTATTATGTTATTGAAGATACATTCTTGTTCACCAAATGCTTTTAAATCCCTAAAAACATTACTTCATAAAAGCATATTTCAAGGAAATAATTATCTTTGATACAGAACCTCCCTTTTATACTATACTTTCTACTAGAAATGAAAATCTTCATTTGAATTTTAAAATACATTATTCAAAGTCATTGAGGGGTGGCTAGGTGGTATAATGGATAGTGCACCAGCCCTGGAGTCAGGAGTACCTGAGTTCAAATCCAGCCTCAGACACTTAATAATTACCTAGCTGTATGGCCTTGGGCAAACCACTTAACCTCATTGTCTTGCAAAAAATAAAAAACAAAAAACCCCAAATCATTGAAAACTTTAGCTCCACTAACAATTGGCAATGCAATGAATTGTTACAGTTCAAAGACCTGGATCTAGTCAAAAAAGGGTTAGCTGAATTTCCTTTGAGAAAGGCTGACAACATTATGGGGAATCTGATAAATTCAAAGTGGGGAATATCTTGCTGTGAACATATAATGTTGGCATTTTATGTCAGCTCTTTTAGGAAAAAGGACCCGGAATTGATCAGAGACATCCAGATATAATGGAAAGAACAGTGGACTTAAGAGATATAAGACCTGAATGTGAATCCCACTTCTACTATTTACTAGATGTGTGAATAAGTCAGTTAACCTCTTTTAAGTCTCTCAGTCTCCTCAACTATAAAATAGGGGTGCTTCTAACTGCATCATGTATATGAGGATCAAATGATATAATAATCTATAAGTGCTTTGTGAAGGTTGCCATATGAATATGAATTGTTATTCTGTGACTTTTTGAAAACAACTAATTGGCAAAGGTCTTCTATGAAAATAACCTTGTGAACATGAAAAAAATGGGGTTTTTTTGCTTATTATAGTAATATCATGCCCCAGGAAACTATTCTCTTTTTGAATGTTGTAGAGAAATTAATTTCAACAGGAATTCCCAACCTTTATATGGCAAAGAGCTATTGTAGTCCTTACCTAAAGTCTCATGATTGATTAAGAGAGAGGAGAGATGCTGATGGGGCAACCCCATTTTAATGGGAAAACAAAATGGTACGAGGCACATCTGCTTTTCTCTGTCAACTGAGAATGATTTTCCTATGCTCTTCTCTCCATATCTTTCCCCCCCAAAAAAAGATACAAAATTTAAATACAAAAACAAAAAATGTATTTTAAAATTATCTGAATTATGATCTTATAGTTTACGATGTTCAGGTGATTTTACACCCTGACTCAAGGTTGAAAAAGTCTGAACATTTTGAGAAGTCAGTCTGAGGAAGAATAATTGGTTACCGAGAAGAACTGGGAATCTAAACAAACCTATTCCAATGAATTGCTCCTAACTATTCATTCTTAACTCATTAATCAGTAAGGACTTGAAGTTAGAATACTTCTAATGAGGCAATAATTTATTTTTATTAAGATGCTATTGCTTCCAGCAGAAATAGAAAGATTCTAATTGAAGATTCAGTATGTGAAAGTTCTTCTTTCCAAGCACTTACCTAGAGGCGGTTGGTGGTGTTGTGTGTAGAGTACTGGGCCCAACTCAGGAAGACCTGAGTTCAGATATGACCTCAGACACTAGCTGTGTAACCCTGGGCAAATCCCCTCATCTCTGCTTGCCTAGAGTTGTGAGGGTTCAAATAAGATAATGTTTGTAAGAAAAATTCCTGGCATATAATAAACACTCTACATTCCCTTCCTTCCCTGCTCCTAAACATAGTCTTAAAGATCATCCCTATCATTTTATAACTGATGAAACAGAAATGCAGAAAGTTGAAATTATTTGCTACATACTACTTGTTAAGAGGTGGAATCTGAAGTATAGTCAAGACAGAATGGGAACTCCTTGAAAATAGTGATGATTTCCTTTTCCGTATTGCAAAAATCCTTATTGACTGACTTAACTGATTGATTTCATTGATTAAACTTCTGACTGGAAGTCGTGCTTTTTCTTCTACATGTGTTAGTTTTCATATTATTACTATAATTATTATCAAGTACATTTAGTAATTGTGACATGAGTACAGGCATTTCACCCTGTTTTCCTCAGTTTCCTCATCTGTAAAATGAATTGGAGAAGGAAATGGCAAACCACAGCATAATCTTTGACAAAAAAAAATCCAAAAGGATTCATAAAGAGTTAATCACAACTGAAAATGACTTGACAAATAATAATAATAATATAAATTTTATCAATCCATCAAGGAGCTGAGATTTCTTCAGTAAATGGTTTCTGCACTTATGCACATTAGAATACATTAATACTTTTGTGAATAATAAATCTAGTAAGTGATAGAAAAGATCAATTTTTTAAATTGGAGAAAATTAGCTTTAAAATTTAAAGTAAGATATTAAATCAAACATTCAAAGAAAAATTAATTCTAAAGCTACATAAATTATTTGTAAAAATAAAGGAAGATGTCATCCTTATATTTGCTTTATGAAACAACTATGGTCCTGATACCTAAATCAGGAAAAAAATTAATATTTATAATTAATCCTTTTTAAAATAGTGACAAGAATTTTTAGCAAAGAGGCTCCAGTAAAATCTTCAAAAGATCCAAGGGTGGCTAGTTGGTGCAGTGGATAGATGGAGTCAGGAGTACTTGAGTTCAAATCTGGCCTCAGACACTTAGTGATTACCTAGCTGTGTGGCCTTGGGCAAGCCACTTAACTTAGCCCCAATGCCTTGGAAAAAAACCTAAAAAATAAAAGATCATAGACTAGGAGAAGGTTGTATTTTGTCCCAGAAATGTAGAATTGTTTCTTCATTGGGAATATTTTGAACATAATTGAAACTTAACAAAAATAAATTTTTTTAAAAACCATCTTATAACAATAGATTTTTAAAAGGTTTTAAAAATACAATAGTCATTATCATTGAAAAACAGAAGAAACATTGAAATAAATTCATCTTTCCTTAAAATGGTAAATCATGCACTAATACTAATAATAATTATAAACCGGGGGCAGCTAAGTGATACAATGAATAGAGCACTGGCCTTGGAGTCAGAAGGATGGAGGTTCAAATCCAATTTGCTACTACTGACTAGCTGTGTGACCTTGGGCAAGTCACTTAACACTGATTGTCTCACATTCAGGACCATTTCCAGTTGTCCTGATTCATATCTGTCCACTGGATCCAGATGGCTCTGGAGGAAAAAGTGAGACTGGTGACTTAGCACAGCACCCCTTCACTCAAATCCAAAGCATGTGCTTGTCATGGCATCACCTCATTTGATGTCATGGTCTTCTTCAAGAATTAAGGACAAGGGCAGCTAGGTGGCACAGTGGATAAAGCACCGGCCCTGGAGTCAGGGGATCTGAGTTCAAATTTGACCTCAGACACTTAATAATCTCCTAGCTGTGTGACCTTGGGCAAATCACTTAACCCCATTGCCTTAAAAAAGAGAACCACAAATTAATTTGCAGAATTAGTGCAATTCCTATTTATAGATCCAGATAAAATGAAGTTTTTCCTGGAGAAACACAAGGTTGAGAATCTTAAGAGAAATAATGAGAAAAAAATGGGAAGGAAGTCTAACCATACCAGAAACTATAAAGCTGTAATCTTCAAAACAGTTTGATACTGGCCAAAAAAATAGAAAAGTTGATCAATACATAGAGTTGTCTTGCTATTAGCAAAGAGATAAGGACATTGGTCAATGTTACTAAGACAGTGCTAGAGGTGGAACTGATAAGGTAAACAAGATACTGAAGCAATTGAATATAACAGAGGAGTGTTTGATAAACCCAAGGAAACATACACCAAGGTGAGAGAAAACCATAAAGCAATCTAGCAGAATTTTTTTAAACAATAGATAACATTTCTCTAGTGCTTACAATGTGCCAAGCACTCTGCTAAATACTTCATCCTTAAATAATCCTCATCACAACCATGGGAGGTAAGGGTTATAATCCCTATTTTACAGATGAGAAAACTGAGGCAAACAGAGGTTAAGTAACTTCCCCAGACACACAGCTATTAATTATCAGAGGTTAGACTTGAATTCAAGTCTTCCTCATTCCAGGTCTAACACTCTAACACTCTAACACTCTTTAGATCAGTATTTTATGCTATGTAGCACAATAAACTCCAATTGGATGTGAAAAGTCATATAATTAAAAGAGAGGGTATAGATGAAGGAAGATACCTTATAACTATGGGTTGGGGGAGAATTATTATCTAAAAAAAGAATAGAAATGATCATAAAAGGTAAAATGGACAATTTTGATTATATAAATTGAAAAATTTTTCCATAAACAAAATAAATGCATTAAGAATCAAATGGAAACCCCCAAATTAGAAAAAACCAAAAACTTATCTAATAAACCTCTGACATGTAAAATATATTAAAAATTGTGTCAAATGCATGAGTCATTCCCCAATATATGTGGTCAAAAATTAGAAATAAACATTTCTCAAATAAAGAAATCCATGTTAGCTACAACCATGTGAAAACAAAATAAAATAACTAAGAAGATGGTTTTCACTTGCTGTTGAAATTAACCTTGAGTAATTCATATTATTTCTAGGAACAAATTAAGATGTAGGTCTATTATGTTGAGACATTAAAGTTAATAAATATAGTTTATAAATATAGTTTTAGAAGAATTAACCTTTGTTTCACAAGGGTTTTATGATCTGAGATTTGAGCATGTCTTCAAATTCCACATCCAATGCTCCATATTCATAAGCATAAACAAATGTTTATTTTTCATTTGCAACTTTGGATTACTCTGGGGCTTTGCTCTTTTCAATTACTACATATATTAAAAAAATTTTAAGTATTAGATGTGTTTACCTCATTTAGATGTCAAAATTCCAAAAGGTGGAAAATTTATATTCTCTTCTAAAATAACCAAGAATTATGTCTCCACTAAATGATCTCTGAAAAAGTCCTTTTTTGAACCATGAGATTCTGTATGTGGTTTATATTTCATAAGTTTAGATATGAGGATTTTAATTTTTACACTAGCTTTAGAAAAACTGGACAGACAGACCTGTTTGGTTTTTTCTGCTGATGCAGAGCTAGGACTTCTGAATAATTTCATAGAAATCACACTCAAACGATATTAGCCTATTTTGAACTGTTCAATTGTAGAGTTCAAAAGGCAGTCACGTCTTAAAGAAAAATCTAGTGAATCCAAGAAAAGTAGTGGGCATTAACATGAAGCAAAGTATTCTAGGATTTTAACTCTGATTATTTTACTCCAGTGGCTAATCTGGCTGAAATCTAGCATTGCACTGAAATAGATAAAATTATGTGCAATTAGCAAGAGATTATGTTAACAAGGTCCAAGATTATATCATACTTGTCTAGACAGCTAAATCTTGGAGACCTGGAGGTGACTGACAGTAGGGGGAAAGAGAATGAGGTTAAAGTAACTGAAGAATGATTTATTTGAAGCAAAGGTCAATGGACATGGTGATTTATTTTTGTTAGTTATGATTGGTTATAAATTCTTGCACCACTTATCCCAACCATTAGAGTTTTGTCTCTTAATAGAATAAGACATTATCATTGTAAAAGCAAAAGAGTATTTGAGCCCAAGTTCAACTGGAGATTTTATGAGTTTAATACAGTTCTTAGATAGGAGTATAATCCTAATACAAAGCATTTATAAGATTGGAAAAGAAGACAATCCAATGGGCTAGTTTTAAACAACGTAGTTATAATCATTTCAAGGATTTCTAAATCTTTCCCTTGCAAACTTTATTTCACATACTATGACCTAACTCAAAATCTTGATTGTCATGCTATTAGTTTCACTGGCTCCTATACATAGTAAGAAGATACATTGAATGAATGAATGAAAAAATATTTATGTCAGACATCATACAAAGGGTAGAAAAATCTGCATGAACTCATGCAGAATAAAAAGGGCAGTCTAGGAGGAAAAAAATCATACAATAAAAACATTCCAAAGAATAACAACTTAGAAAGATTTGATAAGTTTGATCAATGCAATGAACAACTATAATTCTAGAAAATGAATGATGGAACATATTACCTACTTCTTGACAGAGAAATGATGAGTGCAAGAAACAAAATAAGATATACATTTTTGAACACATTCAATGTAAAAATAAGGTTTTTAATTTTATATATATATACAAATATATATATATATATATATATATATATATATATATATATATATAATCTGTTAGAAGGATTCTCCCCTCTTTCTTTTTCCAGTAAGAATAGGTTGGGGGGCAGCTAGGTGGCACAATGGATAAAGCACTAACCCTGGAGTCAGGACCTGAGTTCAAATCCACCCTCAGACACTAAGCAAGTCTCTTAGCCCCATTGCCTTGCAAAAAACAAACAAAAATATAGAGTAGGTTGGGATAGGAATAGAATAGCAAAAAAAAAAAGGAAAAAAATTGATTTTTATCATTGAAATTTTTTTTCTTTTTTTAAAATGCAGAGAACTGAAGGAAGACCAGAAAGAAGCTCAACTAATCAGAACAGCTTTGAAAGCTACTGTTACATACTTAAAATGAAAGCCCAGATGTATAATTATGACAGAGATCTACAGAATCATGCACAAGACATTCTATTCTATTATGTAGATTTTCTTATTTGTTGTTTATTATTAAAGTGCTGCATTTAAAAAATATATATGATGGTTCAGTCCTGGGCTATAAATTCTACCACAGTCCCAGGAATGTTTACACTTCCTTTCTCTGCCCATCCTTCAAAACCCAATTTAAATCTTTGTTTTTTCCATTTCTTCTTCATACTGCTCCTTAACTCTCATTACTCTTAGAACTCCTAAATTATGTAGCATTTGGTTGTTCTCTATTTTAGCACTACAAGTGTTAATGACAGAGTAGGATAGTGTAACCCACCTTCCCCTACAACTGCTCCAACAGGGATCTAAGAAGAATGTCAGAGCAACCAGTGAATGGGAGATAAGAGAAACTACAATGGCTCAGCTCTCGGCTTGCAGACAAGAGACTAGGGCAGAGCATTGGAACCGAGGAGGGCCAGGACCACAGACTCAGTCTTCAGAGCTAAGTCACAAAAGGCTGCCTAAAACTGACCTAAAACAGCAAAACACCAGGTCAGTCACAAAAGGATGCCTAGAACTGATCTTGGAATCAGCCCTCAACAAAGACAAAAGCACAGGGTCTTCCAGAGGGGCCAGATGATTGGACTAGAAAGAGACCACTCTGTGCATATTAAGAACTCAGACCCTGTCACAAAACAACAGCAGTGGGATCTCCCACAAATTAAAGATTCCATTCCCAGAGTTTTCAAACAGGCCGACAATGTCAGGTTGTCCAAAGGAGATTCATAAAGTCAATTCAAGGCTCAGAACTTGTGCGTATCTCTCACGGAGTTTAGTACATAGTAGATCCTTAGTACAGGCTCTGATCTATAGTTATCTAATAAATACTTATTTCTTTCCTCCCAATACTGAGCAGATTATGGATTCAGTTCTAAGCAAAGAAGTGTGCTAGACCCCTAGAGTTGACTCAGCTCCTTTAACTCAGAATGGGACTAGGCGAGCAGCAAAGTTGCTTTGATCATATGAGCCTTCCAGCTGACAAGAAGCTAGGACTAACTACTGTTATGGTGACTATACACAAACTAGAATCTGACTAGAAAGCCCAAGCAGGCAATGATCTGATCATGTCTTTGAACTGATTGAAAAGCACCTGCTGAAAGCATACAGTTATCTGGTTCAAGTTGTCCCTGTGATTGTATAAGAATATAGAAGCAATACTCAAAAATAGTGGCAGGGTCTTAGATAAGATGGACTAGTAACATACAAGGCCAATCTTGGAAATGGACAGGACTTCTCTCTAACACAGCCTCAGAGCAGTGACTAAAAGAATGAGTAAACAAGTTAAAAAAGAATAAATTTCTATCATGATTCCAAAGACACCTTTATAAGAGAAACCTCAAATAAGCCAACTTGACCCCAAGACAAATTAGTATTCCTAAAGAAGTAAATTGAGTTAAAACCAAAAAAAGTTAAAAACAACTTATTTTGAAAAACGCTGTCTTAAGTCATTGGAGAAATACAACATAGTCCTTAATCTTCACAGAACTTAAAGTCTACTAGGAAAGGGATTTTTACCCTTGAGTCCCCAGATCCCTTATTTCAAGGTTTCCAAGAACTTGAATGGTGGGGAAAAATCCATTCTATTTTTATATTCATTAACTCTAACTGAAATTTAAATTTTGATCCTTTCAGATCTATTAACTATTATTCTAGACCTTCTCTGCCCTCTCAAAAAGATCATCTACAATAGATGACTACAGGAAACTTTCTCTTTATTCTCTTCTTAACCCCATATAATCTGACTTGTGTTCTCTCCAAAGTTACTAATGATTCCTTAACTGCCAATTCCAATGACCTTTTCTCAATCTTCATTTTCCTCGACTTCTCTGCATCCTTTGACACTGTTGATTTGATATTCTCTTCACTCTAGGTTTTCAGGAAAACTTTCTCTCTCTGAATATTCCTTTTCAGTCTCCTTTGTTGGTTCATCCTCCAGATCATACCCTCTAATTGTAGATATCCCTCAGGATTCTGTCCTGGACTCTCTTCTCTTTTTCCTCTATACTATTTCATTTAGTGATCTCAATATCACCCATGAATTTAATTATCATTTCTATACTAATAATTCTCAAATCTACCTTTCTTGCATCAATTTCTTTACTGACCTCCAATTTCACATCTCCAATTGTCTTTTTGACATCTTGAATTGAATGTCCAGTAAATGTCAAACTCCATATGTCCAAAATAGAATTCATTTTGCTTCCCCCTAAGATTTCCTCCAACTCCTTTCCTATTTTACAATCCTACTTTCCCTATTTCATCTTCATCCTTCCAGTCCCTCAGGCTCACCACCTAGGTAGTCATCTCAGATTCCTCAGTGTTTCTCACTCCCTCTGCTTCCAAGCTGTTGCCTAGGCCTGTCAGTGTCACCTTAGCAATATCTTTCCACTATGTCCATGTCTAATCTGATATTCTTTAATTTAGATGAATATTTCTGATCTATATTTCTGTTCAAAAGTTGTTCTAGAAACCTCTAATTGAGTTCTATAAGTTTGGAATGATCACCTCTGCCTCTCCACAAGATCTGTGTCTCTGGTTATAAATCTGAAGGGAGGCTTTTTCTATGTGAAACAGTCTAATGCCCCTCTAATTGCATCTGCAAGCTTTACTGCAAAAACTGTGTAAACAATCAATCAATCAAGAACCATCTTGAAAAGGCAGGAATCTGCTCTGGTTATCTAAAATAGAACCTGAATAAATTATTGTACTTATGACATTTTAGAAAGGAATAAACACCAATGTTTTATATGCCCATATCATATCTAATAACAATATAAAATATCATGTCAGAAGAGGAGACATAGTCCTGGGCTAATTGGATCTTTGTCAGTTCTGACATGGAACAGACCTTATGGATGCATTAGAGAATCATATACTAATCAATGACACCTTTATGTATTAATGTGTAATCTGATTGGTTGGCTGCCAAAATTTCATGATCCTTTGTCAAAATTCTATAAATATTGATTATTCAGTTAGATCTGCTGCTGGCATTTGCAAGGATGCCATCCACCCATGGACTTTGGTAAGATCCTAGAGAATTAAACTTCTTTTATAAAACTAACTTTGTTATTTCATTTTTAGCTTAAGAAAAAATATGGTTAGCACCCCTTCTCTCCATTGACACTGCCACCACTCTAGTACAGATCCTGGTCACTTCACACTCTGATTATTTTAATAAGCTATTGGTAGGTCAGGTTTCCTTAAGTCTCTCCCCATTCCAATTCATCCTCCATTCAGTCACTAATATGATTTTCCTACAAGGCAGATCTGGCCATGTCACCCCAATTCAATTAATTCCAATGGCTCCCTATTGCCTCCAATAGTAAATGCAAAATATTTTGTCTAGCATTTAAAGCCCTTCATAACCTTAGCCCCCTCCTGTCTTCTTAAGCCTTACTCTCTAACATGTACTCTTCCATCCAGTAGCACTGGCTTCCTGGCTATTCCACAAACAAGACACTCCATCTATACTGCAAGCATTCTCTCGGATTGTCCCCCTCACCTGGAATGCTCTCCCTCCTAAGCACTGGCTGCTGACTTACCTGGCTTCCTTTAAGTCCCAACTAAAATCCTACCTTCTATAGGAAGCTTTCCCCAACCCCTCTTAATTCCCAGGGCCTTCTTTCTGTTAATTATTTCCCATTTATCCTATATGGAGTTTACTGTATATGTATTTGTTTGAATATGGGCTCTTCCATTAGATTGTAGGTGCTAAATAAATATTTATTGATTGATATACTTCAATGATTTAAGGATATGCTTCATAGAGGCGTTCATAAACTTTACCAGACTTCTAAAGGGGTTAAGGACCCAAAAAAGATCAAGAATCCCAGGCCTAAAGGAACCTGAGTGACAGGTTCCCCCCCTCCCTCCTTGCAGCTCAAAACACAAACCTGTTACCTATTAATTGCTCAATCTACTTATTCAATACTTGTGACTGATAAGAATTTTAGCTCTTCCCTTGAAATAAATCTGTTTTGAAGTCAGTTTTCTAGAATTAGATCTAACACAGCCCCATTTCTCTAATAATCAAATTGTCATTATTTTTACTTACCTTTATCTTGGGTTATGTAAGTAGTTTCAGTTAAACTGCTCCTTTGTGTGTGGGAGGGGCAGGAGGAAAGGAAAGTGGAGTTGAGTGGGGGAGGGGTGGTCCCAACTTCCTGACTGGACAAACAAGATCCTAATTTATAACTGGAATAACAATAAGTTACAGTCCTATGTGTAGATGAACTTGCTGGTGGGTGGGCGTGAGTGTGAGAGTGAAATTTTCTCATCCTGTGATTCCTTCTCTCATTGCTGACTGAAAAAAGGCAGATGGTGATATTCAATGTGCAACTGAAGTTTTTTGTTCTAAAATGCTCGTTCAACTGGTTAATTAAAGACAAAAAAAACCCCAACCAGTTGTTTTTTCAGGTATTTTCCCCAGCACATTTATTAATTGTTGAATCAATAATACATTTTTGAGTCAATCTTATAAACCTATATCAGCCTACAAAAAGAACAGAAACAAAGGGAGCTTTTTTTTTTTTTTACTTACTACATTTCTGGTTATTTCTTTCACGAAATTAGGATGACCTCAACAAAATAGCCTGACCCAGTTCTTTGGGGCCACTCCATTCTTTTGGACTCTCCAAAATAGGCCACCACATGTTTTACCTTAAAATCCAAAAGTTCATGCAGAGCAACAGACCCATGAAATAAATCCTCAATACCTCTTCCACCATCCCTTTACATGCTTAGTCAGAGAACCTGGGCTTAACTGAACTTAAATAGCTAAATGCTGTGATTTTTAAGGCCTAGAGGAATCTCAAAATCTCACCATTTTCCCCTTTGCTGCAGGTTCATTCTGTCCAGAGAAGTCTTCCTTCTTGTCCCATCCCCCAAACACGCTATGAATATTCTGGTTGATGTCTGAAATTCCAGAGTTTGAGACTTATTGTTTTTTTTCCTGTTCATCTTCTTCCTTCATTCTTTCCTTTCTTTTTTCTTTTTCTTTTTTTTTTTGTCCTTGGACATGGTAAAAGAATTGGATCTGGGTTCTAATTACAGTCCTTCTTCTAAGGAGTAGGGTCTGGGGAAAATCACTACACTTAATAATAGCTAACATTTACATTTTACATTAAGAAAATGTTTTATACTTATGTTCCTCATTTGATCCTTATAACGATCTTATAAGATAGGTTCTATTGGATATTTACTCCATTTTACTACTGAGGAAATTGAGGTTCAGAAAGATTAACTAAATATTCAGTTAGTAAATATTAAATGAAGGATAAGAAATCCAATATCTTTCCTCTATATCACATTGCATAACACTTTTCAAGACTTGTTTTCTTCCTAAAAAAAAAAAAAATTTCAAATTGGTCTCTAAGATTCTTTAATCTCTTATATTCTAGATTTAGATGAAATCCTTTTGTGAGTAGAATCACATTTAAAGCCTTATCATTATTATTTACCCATTAGTGTAAAAAAATGAAAATATGAAAATATCTGATACTTTAGAGATGGCAAGTGGAAAGTAAAAAAGATCTTAGAGGGGGCAAAAAAGGGGTAGAAAAGTAAGACAGTCAGAAAACACTTTGAAGACAATATTTTTGTCTAAGACTAGCACTGCTAGCAGGAACAGGACAAAAAGTCTATCCTAAAGTTTTGAATTTGGTGTCTGATTTGGAAATTTTTTGGTCATGTTTTTGCAAATAAAGAAAGTAGAAAAAGAACAAATTAAAAATTCCCAATTAAATGCAAAGTAGAAATTCAAAAAAATCAAAGGAGAGATTAATAAAATTGAAAGTAAGAAAACTATTGAATTAATAAATAAAACTGAGTTGGTTTTATGAAAAAATAAAACAGATAAACTTTTGGTTAATTTGGTTTAAAAAAAGAAAGAAGAAAAACAAATTATGAAAAATGAAAAAATTCAGAGCTATTTAGCCCAACTGTATGCCAGTATATCTGACAATCTAAGTAAAATGGATGAATATTTGCAAAAATGTAAATTGCCCAGATAAAACGAAGAGGAAATGAAATGCTTTAATAATTCCATTTCAGAAAAAAGATACTGAACAAGCCCAAGGGAAAATCTCCAGGGTCAGATGAAATTCTACCAAACATTTAAAGAAAAATGCATTCCAATTCTATATAAACTATTTTTAAAAAATAGGAGGAGTTTTCCCAAGTTCCTTTTATGAAACCAATATGATACTGAAACCTAAACTAGGAAAAGTCTAAACAGACCAAGAAAATTATAGACCAGTTTCCATTATTAATACTGATGGAAAATTTTAAATAAAATATTAGCAAAGAGATTATAGCAAGTTCTCACTAGGACAATACACTATGTATTTGTATAATTTATGATCAATTATGCTGATTGTTTTCCTAATATTGAACCATTCCTACATATCTGGTATATCAATAATAAAACTAACAGAAATAATATTATTTCAATAGATCCTGAAAATACCTTTGACAAAATATAGCACTTAATCTCTATTAAAAATACTAGAGTTGTCCTTAAAATGATAAGCAGTATCTATCTAAAAACTATCACTAAGCTTTATATTTAATATGAATAAGCTAGAAGCATTCCCAATAAGATCAGGGGTAAAACAAGAATGCCCATTATGGCCCCCATTATTCAATGTTGTATTAGAAATGTTACCTTTAGGGGCGGCTAGGTGGCATAGTGGATAAAGCACCAGCCCTGGAGTCAGGAGTACCTGGGTTCAAAACCAGTCTCAGACACTTAATAATTACCTAGCTGTGTGGCCTTGGGCAAGCCACTTAACCCCGTTTGCCTTGCAAAAAAACCCTAAAAAAAAAAAAGAAATGTTACCTTTAGCAATGAGAGAAGAAAAAGAAATTGGAGGAATTAGAATAGGCAATGAGGAAACAAAACTCTCATTCTTTACAGATAATATGATGGAAAAGAAAACCCTAGAAAATCTTCTAAAAAACTGCTTGAAAAGTTGTAGGATATAAAATAAACCCACACAAATCATCAGCATTTCTATATACTACCAACAAAGTCCAACAGCAAGAGAAAGAGAAATTCTATTTAAGTAACAGTAGTCAACATAAAACTTAACTATCTCTCTCCAAAGACAATTCATAAACTATATGAACACACTTACAAAGCACTTTTCACACAAATAAAATCACACTTAAACAACTGGGAAAATGTCAATTGCTCATATAATACCTAAATGAGATTACTTATTCAACATCACACCCATCAAATTACTAAAAAGTTATTATGGAACTAGAAAAAAATAGTAACTAAATTCATCTGGAGGAACAAAAGATAAAGATTATCAAAGGAATTAATGAACAAAAACTGCAAAGGAAGATATGCTAGTAGCTGTACCAGATCTAAAACTACCATATTTCCCCATGTATAAGATGAACTATTTTCCTAAAAATTGGGGGTCTAAAAGCTGGGGCAACCTATACAGTGCTTGCAGATTTTTTTTTACCTGCATTTCCCACTGTTTTGTGCTTGTTGTCATTGCGCTCTATTGTTTTTGCATTTTTTACCACTATATTATTATGTTTTGACACATTCTGACCAGAAATAGCTCAGAAAAGATTTTTATCCAGTGCTGAATCCAAGTTCAAAGTGATCCAGTTTGCAAAAGTGAATGGAAATTGTGTTGCTGAACCTAAATTTGGTCCTCCTCCAACTGAGAAAACAATTCAAAACTGGCTATGGGAAAAAGAAATCCTACTGGAAAACACCATGGCAGAAGAAGGTCATGAGATGAAGTCAGCAAAATGGCCTAATGTAGAGAGGGAATTGAAGAGATGGATTGAAGATCAAAGGGCAAGTGGAATTCCTGTGTCCACCAAAGATGGTTCATTCAAGCAGGAGGCCAGAAGAATTGCGGATGAAAAAGAAGTGACTGATTTCAAGGGAGGATACAATTGGTGCATCAGGTTCATGAAATGAAATGGACTAAGCATGTGTTCACTCACCAGACTGGCCCAAAAGCTGTCTGAAAACTATGTGCAGAAAGTCCTTGAATTTCATGATAAATAAAACTTAAGTTAAATAGCTTTATTCAATTCATTTTTTCAAATTTCTTGCATCTTAAAATAAGGTGCATCTTAAACATGGTGAAATATGGTATATTATAAAGCTGCAGTCATAAAAATTATGGTACAAAAGAAACAGGGAAATGACAATAGTAATCTACTGTTTGATAAACCCAAAGATTTCAGTTTCTGGGATAAGAACTCACTATCTGACAAAAACTGCTGGAAAAACTGGAAAATAGCATGGCAAAAACTAGGCATAGACTAATATCTCATACCCCATACCAAGATAAGGTCTATCTGTCAGATCTCTGAAGAGGGAAGGAGTTTGTGTGAACAAACAAGAGACAGAGAACATTATAAATTGCAAAATAGGTAATTTTGACTATTTTAAATTTTTTTAAGATTTTATTAATTTTGAGTTTTGCAATTTTTCCCCTGATCTTACTTCCTTCCCCCACCCCCCACAGAAGGTAATTTGTCAGTCTTTACATTGTTTCCATGGTATACATTGATCCAAGTTGAATGTGATAAGAGAGAAATCATATCCTCAAGAAAGAAACATGAAGTATAAGAGATAGCAAGATCAGACAATCAGATATCAGTTTTTTTCCTAAATTAAAGGTAATAGTCCTTGGTCTTTGTTCAAACTCCACAGTTCTTTCTCTGGATGCAGATGGTATTCTCCATTGCAGACAGCCCAAAATTGTCCCTGATTGTTGCACTGATGGAATGAGTGAGTCCATCAAGGTTGATCATCACCCCCATGTTGCTGGGGCAACATAGCGTTTTTCTGGTTCTGTTCATCTCACTCAGCATCAGTTCATGAAGATCCCTCTAGGCTTCCCTGAATTTTCATCCCTCCTGGTTTCTAATAGAACAATAGTGTTCCATGACATACTATACCATAGTTTGCTAAGCCATTCCCCAGCTGAAGGACATTTACTTGATTTCTAATTCTTTACCACCACAAATAGTACTGCTATGAATATTTTTGTACAAGTGATGGTTTTACCCTTTTTCATCATCTTCTTGGGGTATAGACCCAGTAGTAGTATTGCTGGATCAAAGGGTATGCACATTTTGGTTGCCCTTTGGACATAGTTCCAAATTTCTCTCCAGAAAGGCTGGATGAATTCACAGCTCCATCAACAATGTAATAGTGTCCCAGATTTCCCACAACCCTTCCAACAATGATCATTATCCTTTCTGGTCATATTGGCCAATCTGAGAGGTGTGAGGTGGTACCTCAGAGAAGCTTTAATTTGCATTTCTCTAATAAGTAATGATTTAGAGCAAATTTTCACATGACCATGGATTGCTTTGATTTCCTCATCTATAAATTTCCTTTGAATATCCTTTGACCATTTGTCAATTGGGGAATGGCTTTTTTTAAAAAAAATTTTGACTCAGTTCTCTGTATATCTTAGGAATGAGTCCTTTGTCAGAAACATTAGTTGTAAAGATTGTTTCCCAGTTTACTGCATTTCTTTTGATGCTGGTTACAGTGGTTTTGTCTGTGCAAAAGTTTTTTTAATTTAATGTAATCAAAATCATCTAGTTTATTTTTAGTGATGTTTTCCATCTCTTCTTTAGTCATAAACTGCTTCCCTTTCCATAGATCTGACAGATAAATTAGTCCTTGATCTTCTAGTTTGCTTTGACTATATTAAATTTAAAAATTTTTGGACAAATAAAACCAATGTAATCATGATTAAAAGGAATGCAGAAAGCTGGGAAATGATTTTCATACCTTGTGTTTCTGATAAATGACTCATCTCCAAATTATACTGAGAAATGAGTATGTCATTTTGCAATTGATAAATGGTTAAAGGTTGTGAACAATTTTCAGATGAAGAAATGGAAGTTATCTATAGTCATATGAAAAAAAAATGTTCCAAATAATTTCTGTTAAAACAACTCTGAAGTATCATCTCATCTATCAGATTGGCTAAAGTGACAAAAATGTTAAATGAGCTTTGTTAGAGATGATATGGGAAAACTGGAATACTAATGCATTGTTGGTGGAATTGTGCTGATCTAACCATTCTGGAGAGCAGTTTGGAACTTTGCCCAAAGGACAATAAAATTACATACCCTTAAATCCAGCAATAGCACAACTAGATTTATATTACAAAGAGATCATAAAAGAGGGGAAAAGACCCACATATACAAAAATATTTATAGCAGGTTTTTTTGGCAATGACAAAGAATTGGAAATTGAGGGTATGTTCATCAATTGGGGAAAGACTGGACAAACTGTGGTATACAAATGTGATGGAACATTACTGTTCTCTAAGAAATCATGAGTGAGTGAAAGGCTCTGCTTCCCGGGGTCCGAGGGGCAGCCTGCCAGAGGGGTGGCCCGCCAGAGCAAAAGAACTTCAGCCTCCCACAGGCAGCCACAGGGCGCTGGGAGCCATGGCTCACAGCAGTGGGGAAGTCTCCTGAGCTGCACCCCGGGGAGCACCTGGCACAAAGTGGGGGAACAGCAGGGGACCCCTGCCAGAGCAAGCACGGGGAGCCCAGCCCTCAGGGCACACAGCAAGCAGCTTGGTCTTTCCTCAGCCCAGACTCAGAAACAGAAGCAGGCAGAGCCGGTAAGCAGGAGCCCCCAGGGCATGAGCCCATTTTGCTGAGGGAGGGGAGTGAAGAGAGAAAGACTGCAAGAGCTCTGTCCTCTGCCCCTGGAACAGGACTCTGGGGCTCTGACCACATTCAGATCCTGATAGCAGTCTAGGTCCCCCCACCTCAGCCCCATGGCAGAGGGGGCACTTATGGTCATTCACAGACCAGGAGGGAGGACAGAGCCTCACACACTGAGACCCTTGTCGGAGTGTCCCAAAAGCTCAGGAAGCACCCCAAAACCGGGCCCAGGCTGGGAAAATAAGCAAGCAGAGAAATAAGAGGAAGACTATTGAGAAATATTTTGTAAATGAGGCCAAGGAGGATCAAAATACTTAGTCTGAAGATGAGGAAACACAAGCTCCTGCATATAAAGACTCCAAGAAAAACAGAAATTGGGCTCAGGCTGTGACAGAGCTCAAAAAAGACTTTGAAAATCAAATGAGGGAGTTGGAAGAAAAACTGGGAAGAGAAATGAGAGAGATGCAGGAAAAACATGAAAATGAAGTCAGCAGCTTAGTCAAGGAAATACAAAAAAATGCTGAAGAAAATAGCATGCTAAAAACCAGCTTAGGTCAAATGGATAAAACAGTTCAAAAAGTTATTGAGAAGAATGCTTTAAAAAGCAAAATTGGCCAGATGGAAAAAAGAGATAAGAAAACTCTCTGAGGAGAACAAATCCTTCAGACAAAGAATAGAATTCAGGGAGATTAAGGAATTTACCAGAAATCAGGAATCAATACTTCAAAACCAAAAAAATGAAAAATTAGAAGAAAATGTGAAATGTCTCATTGAAAAAACAACTGATATGGAAAACAGACTTAGGAAAGATAATTTAAAAATTATTGGAATACCTGAAAGTCATGATCAGGAAAACAGCCTTGACATCATTTTCAAAGAATTACTACAGGAAAATTGCCCTGATATTCTAGAAGCAGAGGATAAAATAGAAATGGAGAGAATCCACCAATCCCCCCGAGAAAGAGATCCCAAAAAACCAACCCCTAGGAATATTATAGCCAAGTTCCAGAACTCCTAAATCAAAAAGAAAATATTACAAGCAGCCAGAAGGACACAGTTCAAATATCGTGGAGCTGCTGCAGTCAGGATCACACAGGACTTAGCAGCAACTACATTGGAAGCTCATAGGGCTTGAAATACAATATGCTGGAAGGCAAAAGAGCTTAGAATGCAGCCAAGGATGAACTACCCAGCAAGGCTGAATGTCCTCTTCCAGGGAAAAAGATGGACTTTCAATGAACCAGGGGAATTTCAAAGGTTCCTTTTGGAATGGCCAGAGCTGAACATAAGGTTTGATCTTCAGATACAGGACTCAGGTGAAGCATGGAGATTGGAGGAGAAGGGGAAAATATGAGGGACTTAATGAGGATGAACTGCATGTATAGAAAAATGATACTGATAATATTCATATGAACCTTCTCAGTTAATAGAGCAGGTAGAGGGAGCTTTTATAGTTGAAGAACAGGAGAACGCTGAATTCGAAGATAAAATATGGTGTAAAAATGGAGTCAATAGAAAAAAAGGGAAATGGAATGGGAGAAAGAAAAGGAGAGAGGGAATAGTCCAAGATAGTTCACATAATAAGTTTTTTTCATTACAACGAGCTATTGCAATGATATGGAAGGGGGGAGGCAAGGGGGAATGAGGGAACCTTTGCTCTCATCAGAGGTGGCTAGGAGAGGAAACAGCAAATATACTCAATGGGGTATAGACAACTGGAGTAAGAAGGCGGGGGGGGGGGGGAGCAGGGGGAAGAGGTGGGGTTGTGAATAAAAGAGGAGAGGATGGACCATGGCGGGACAGTGGTCAGATATAACACATTTTCTTTTTTACTTCTTGCAAGGGGCTGGGATTGGAAGGCCTGTCCAGGACCATAGGGACAGGTGGATTCTGGGCCTAAGGAGTGGTAGGGGGGCTCAGGGCTTCTTGGCCCCAGGACCAGGGATCTGTCTGCTGCGCCACTCAGCTACCCTACAGCAGAGTCAGAGTGAAAGGAGAGAGAAAATATAGTACATGGTAGTGGAGAAATAAGAAAAGAAGGAGTTGCGATCAGCAATGGCAACATTGGAAAAATATGGAAGCAACTTTTGTGATGGACTTATCATAAAGAATGTGATCCACCCATGACAGAGTTGTTGGTGTTGGAACAAAGACTGAAGCACATTTTTTGTTATTATTATTTGGGGGAGGGTGCAGGGCAAGTGGGGCTGGGTGGCCTGCCTGGGGCCACATAGCAGGGTGATCTTTGGGTGTCTGGGGCTGGATTTGGACCCAGGTGCTCCTGGCTCAAGGGCCAATGCTCTGTCTGCCACCCAGCCACCCCTACTATTATTACTATTTTATTTTATTTTGGGTCTTTTTTCCCCCTTCTTATTAATTTTTGCAGGGCAGTGGGGATCAGGTGGCTTGCATGTCACATGGCTAGGTGATTGTTGAGTTAGGAGGCTGGATATGGACTCAGGTACTCGGGTGCTCGTGGCTCCAGGGCTGGTGCTTCATCCATTGCGCCACCTGGCTACACTTACAATTATTACTATTATTTTTTTAATTTTAATTTTTTTTCTCTCCCCTTTACTTTTTTCGCCCAAGCAAGTCTATCTATATTCATGGGGGGGAGGGGTATTTTGTTTACTTGTAAACAAGAATATTTTATTAATGTAAAAAAAATTTGTACAAAATGAGAAAAAAAGTAAATAAAAAAAAAGAAATCATGAGGGATAGGATTTCAGAAAAGCCTGGAAAGACTTGCATGAATTAATGAGGAATAAAACGAACAGAACCAGAAGAACATAGCAGTCAATAATCAAAAACGATCTTTTTATAAAAGATTTTATTTATTTTGAATTTTACAATTTTTCCCCCTAAGCTTGCTTCCCTCCCCCCACAGAAGGCAGTCTATTAGTTTTTACATTGTTTCCATGATATGCATTGATCTAAGTTGGATGTGATGAGAGAGAAATCATATCCTTAAGGAAGAAAAATAAAGTATAAGAGATGGCAAAATTACATAATAAGATAACAGGGTTTTTTTTAATTAAAGGTAATAGTCTTTGGACTTTGTTCAAGCTTCACAATTCTTTCTCTGGATACAAATACAGATACAGATACACAAATACCCCAAAATTATGCCTGATTGTTGCAGAAAGACAATTTTAAAAGACTTGTGATGGAAAATATCATTCATATCCAGGAAAAAACTGGAATTTAAATTAAGACCAAAGCTTATTATCTTCAATTTTTAAAAGTTCTCTTATGTATTGTCATTTTTCTCTCTCTAATGATTTCAAATTTGTTTCTTTTTCTCACAACATAATCAATATGAATCTATGTTTAGCATTGTTAGAAATGTAGAGCCTATATTACTTTGCTTTCTGTCGGGGGAGGGAGGAAGGGAGAAAAATGTAAAACTCAAAACCTTGCAAAAAAAAATGATTGTTGCATGCAGTTGGAAAAACAAATTTAAAAAAATCATGAGTGGCCAGACTTCAGAAAAACCTGAAATTATTTGTATGAATTGATGCTGAGTGAAGTGAGCAGAACCAGGACATTGTACACATCAACAGCAACATCTTAAGATGATCAACTGTGATGCACATAGCTCCTCTCAGCAGTACAGTGATTCAAGGACAATCCTGAGAGACATGCTATGGAAAATGCCATCCAAACCCAGAGAAAAAACTATGAAATTTGAATGCAAAGCAAAATGTTCACTTTATAAAATTTCTTTTATGTTCTTTCTTTCTTTCTCATGGTTTTCTCCCCTTAATTCGAATTCTTCTTTTATAATATAACTATATGGAACTATACTAAACACATGTATATGAACAACCTACATCAAATTGCTAGCTATCATGGGGAAAAGGAAGGAAAGTAAAGTGGTAGAAAAATGTGGAATTCAAAAATTTGTAAATATATTTTTGCATTTATTTGAAAAAATAAACTTTAAAAATGTTAATTACCTGATTAACTGATAGAGCTTGCTTATGCTGATGCATTCAGAGTGAGTTCTGCTTACTTGTGATTAGAACTATTCCAGTCCTGACAGAGTTCACCTATTACTAATTGAACATCACATGTGCTATGTCCTTGTCAGGAAACCAAGGTTCAGGTGAATGTTACAACCTGGTTAATGGTTCTCCTTGACTTAAAATCCATCAATAGGTTATATTGCAGCTTCCTCATCTAAACATCTATGTGGCACATTGTATAGAGTATCAGGAAGATCTGAGTTGGAGATTGCCTTAGACACCTGCTAGCAGTGGACAAGTCATTCAAGCTGTTTGTCTTAGTTTCCTCATCTATAAAAATGGAAAAAATAGAGACTCCTACCTTATAGGGCTATGATGAAAAGCAAATGAGATAACATATGTATAGTATTTTGCATGTAAAGGTCATGTTCTTCTTCTTCTTCTTCCTTCTTCCTTTTTCTTCCTTTTTAGATGAAGAAATCCCTCCTAGTTACCAACAACTACTGGAAAGCAATAGCTGAAATAATATCTTTCTACTGACTTTCAGTAAATAAAATGCCATCAAGCAATATTCACAGCTTTCCAACTGTTCTCACTAAGCCTTCAGAGGTTCAGAATTTCAGTAAAATACCAGACAAACCATCATGAGATTGAGAGGGAAAAATTATGCTATTTCTTCCTAAAAGTTTACAGTGGAGTCAAAAAGAGAAAGTAAAATGATCAAATATACAAGTGGAAAAGGAAAATGCTTGAATAAAAATGGAAAATATTCAGATTGATGATAATAGCTAGTGTTTGTGTCAACAACTAGTTGGCCATTTATTTCTAGGCCATAATGTCTTGGCAAATGATCATGCTATGTGGAGTGGAATATTATATTATATGGACTGCTCCCCCTTATCTAGAAGACTCATTATTATGCAGTGAAATAAAATTAAAGGGACCCAATAGAATTTGCTTTTCACAAAGCCCACTTTTCTCCTCTTTTTGTTAGTCTTGTTTTAAAAGTTCTTATCTGAAATCTTCTAGCTTTCCCTGAGAAGGAAGTTTTCAAGGTTGGTGATTTTCTCTTAAGAAAACAAACATGAGTGACAACACAGAGGCAATGTGACTTATTACAGTGCTGGGCTTAGAGTTTGAAAAGACTGGTCTTCAAATTCTCACTGTAGCACCAGCTGTGTGAAATGTGAACCAACTGTTTTACCTCTCTGAGCCTCTGTTGGATGGGAATAAGAAAAATAATAGTCCCCTTTTCACAGGATTGTTATGATACTCACATGAGATGATATAGATAAAGAATTGTGCTGTTAAATCAGTCAGGCAATAAGCATTTGTTAAGTTCTTGCTAAGGACAATGCATTCTGCTAAGCTGGTGGGGATACAAAAGAGCTTCCATTCAAATGGGAGAGACAACGTACAAAAATTGTACACAGAGAAGATATGTGGGATTAAAGTGCCACATAAATATTGGTTATTATACATAGTCCATGAATTTTACAAATTAACAGAAAACATGTTGCTTGAACTGGAGGCATGTCAATTCAGTCCTCTAAGTTCCAAGATCCTTATCCATAAAATGAAGTTGGTTGGGCTTAGTGATGTCTAAGTTCTATGATCTTATGAGTCAGAGGTGACCCTGACATCTTGAAGATATGGCCGTGCAACATCATCTTTGCTTGGTCTGATCAAGCTGAAAGGCTTCAAAATATGGACAATGCCATAGCCTCTGTGTATTAGAAATGCTAAACATGTTCATAAAGGCCACAGCATTCTAGACTGAGTCAGATTAAAGTGTTATTGGGAAATAGTTAACTAAATTTTAGAACATAGATAATGTTAATATGTAGTTTTCTAAGTCAATATGGGGCCCACAGGGATCCTTTTATATGGTTTAGTGACCCCATTTCTAGTTGAGTTTCATACTACTACTATATATTATGCAAATCATCAGCTTTCCAAAGGTCCAAAACTAGAAGATAACATCTGTTACAGATCCTTCAGTCTAGAGATTAAAAAAATATATATTATATACTGATATATCAAATGTTTCATAAATAGTTTCATGCTGGGTATGATGAGATGGAAAGGATGACATATCCAGGTCCTGATTATTGCAAATAATGGATCATTAAAGTGATTGACTGTTTTTGAAACCATATTAAAATTATTTGGGAAAATCTAACAAAATAAATAAAACAAAATAAAACATGAATGATACTAATATATAGTTTTCTAAGTCAATATAAGACCAGTAGGGAAGCTTACTTATAGATTAGTGACTTTTTTCCTATTTGAGTCTGATAGGTAGCAATTGGTCATGGAATACGTAAGTTTAGAATTAGTTGTGTGACTGTTTCTTTGGAGGAAACTATCATCTTTCTAGTCATTCAGATGTACAACCTCAATTATCTTCAATACTGACGTCTGTCTCTCCCTTCTCCTCCAATGGCCAGTCAGCTGCCAAGCCTTATCAATTCTACTTCCACAGGACCTGTTCTTCATTCATGTGAACTCACCAGTTAAGTTCAGATCCAATATAGGGGTAGTAGCTACGTGACCCAATGGATAGAGCACCGGCCCCGAAGTCAGGAGGACCTGAGTTCAAACCCGGCCTCAGACGCTTAATAATTACTTAGGTATGTGTCCTTGGGCAAGTCACTTAGCCCCATTGCCTTGTATAAACTTAAAAAAAAATAAAAGGAAAAAAGATCCCATATAGTTCTCACTTGAACTATTGCAATATTGCAATAGATTTCTAATTAGTGGCAGCTAGGTGGAATAATGGATAGAGTACTGAACCTGGAGTCAGGAAGACTTGAGTTCAAATCTAAACTCAGGTACTTTTAGCTATGTGATCTTGGACAAGTTATTTAATCTCTGCCTACCTTAATTTTCTTATTTGTAAAAATGAGAGTAATAATAGTACCTACCTCCCAGGGTTGTTGTGAGGATAAAATTAAATACCTGTAAAGTGTTTTACAAAATTTCAAGTCATATATAAATGCTAGCTTTTATTAGTTTTCTCACTTCAAGTTTCTCTGCTTTCTAATCCACCCTCCACATAATTATCATTAATATTTCCAGACCACAGATCTCAATCTCTCCTTTACTCAAGAATACTTAAATTATTTAAGGTACCCCCAAAATAAAACATCTTAAAGTATTTGTGTAGTATTAAAACTTTTACTTTCATGACTAAGGTTGTAAATTTGATAGAAATAATTCATTAAAAAATTTAATAGCTCAATTTCCCCCCCTCTCTTTTTCCTCTGCTCTTAGGGCAATGCCTGATACAAAGTAGGCACTTAGTAAATGTCTCTGCCTAACTAAAAGTTAATGGAATTAACAGCAGACAAGACTTTAATTCTGCATCTTCTAACAAGTAGCTTACTCCCCTATTTAATGCTTGTTACTTTTCATCTCAAAAAATAAAATATGGATAAAATATGAACTCTTTAGCTTGGTTTTTAATGCTCTTTGTAGTCTCATTGTGGTCTATACTTTTCCAGAATTTCTTTTTTCCACATTATTCCCCATTCCAGCCGAAATTATCTATTTGTGAAATCATGAACTTGATATTTCATCTTTCTCCTCCATTTTCTTGTGAAGGCTGTTCCACCCCCATCATCCTATGCCTCAAATGTACTTCCCTCTTCACTTTTATTTAGTAGATTCCTTAACTTGTTTCAAGGATCAATCCTTGGATTACCTCCCATGGAAGGTATCTTTAGTTGCTCCCTCTCTTCCCCCCTCAATTATCCTGTATTTAGTTACCTGTGAATGTATTGTATCTCTCTTGCAGAAGCATAAGGGACTGTTTTTCCTTTTTGATTTTGTATTTTCAGGTCCCATGATAGTCCTTTGCATACAATTAGCATGTGGAATTGAATTCTGTAAGTAGGCCATTGACTAGTTAGAGTGGCCATCTTGGAATCCAAGATTTTGGGTTTTGAATCCCATCTCTGTCACTTAAAGTGCCCTTTGTCATGTCATTTACCTCATCTAGACCTCAATTTCTTTATCTGTAAAATGAGAAGTTTAGACTCTAAGGTCCTTCCTAGTTCTAAATCTGTGATCTTGTGATCAGAGCAAACACAAAAATAAACACCAGATTAGAAGAAAGAAATAAAGATAAGAAGTGTGATGATCAAGAACATAGGACTTGGAATAGGAAGGCTCATATAAAATCCCGATACACTTATTGGTTGTGTGATTACAGAGAGGTCACTTAAATTTCTCTATGATATCATTTCCTAATATATCAAATCTGAATAATTTTGTAATATCTTCTTTGAAGGGTGATTATGAAGTGTTTTATAAAATTTCAAAACAATATATAAATGCAAATAATTATTATTTTAAGCTGTTGCATACCAACTCTGGCCCTAACACACTAAAAATGCCTTTGTCACAGGCATCAGTTAGAGTTATCTTAGGATATTTTTCTCCTATAGTCATTCATTGGGGCTCCAAATCCATTTAACTACATAACATCAAAAAATTTGCATAAAGGGATATTTACTTAAAAAATATAACAAGACCAAAATACAAATACTTTCCCCTGTACTTGAAATTAGACTCAAACTTAGCTCAGATCACATGTAGCATTGGTCCCACCAAACTCACATCCAAAGGAAGCAACATTGTCAGATGAGTTTTTATCTTAAAACCACTCGATTAAGGTCCTAAAGATAACTCCTTGCTTCTTAGGATATCAATTCTGCACTGGATATAAACCCAAAATCTGAAATGCAGGGAAAAATTCAGATAGAGACTCCATTTCCTTAATGGAGAATGAAAGAGAACCAATACAAAGGCTAAAGACCAAGACTCATTGCTCAGGGTCACATGGCCTCAGAGGGGGAAAAGTCCCCAAGACCATTCCCAGATGACATATAACCCATTAATAACATGAGAAAGACATCCCTGAAGTTTCCCACCTGGAACACAGCTAAAGATAATGAGGAAAAGAGACTAACTGAAGGTGTCTCAGGCATTTTGAAAATGCCCTCAATTCCAATTCCACAATCAACTGAAAAGGATTTTCCTAAACAGACTGAAATAAATAGCAGCATGCTTATACCTGCTCCACAATCTCTCCAAGGTATTTGGAGAGTGATGACATTCCTTGTCATCATAACTCTCCCCAAATCAGCCTCTTCAGTCACCCCCGTAAGGATGTTGAATTATTCTGCTCATGTACCAAATTCCCCTCCCCCAATAAAAATTTCATAACTATTGTTTCAACCATGATAGAAATTTGTAAAAAGAAATCAAAGGTAAATGAAATTTTCTTTTCACAGATTATAGGAGTTCAGTTCTGCTGGTTTTAGGGTGTAGTTTACTGTCCTGTACAAAGTACTTTTTCATCCCAAAGAATCATAGCATTATAGGTTTAAGGGAACGTTTATTCTAAATCTCTTATTTTTCAGATAAAGAAATTGAGACCCAAAGAAATAAGTTTTCCAATCTATCATAACTAATAAAGTACAAAGTTGAGACTAGAGTCCAGGTCTTCAAATTCCTGAAATATTGATCTTACTACAGACTATTTATTATAGAATCTAATATAATAATAAATTATATACAATTCTAAAATGTAAATATTAGATTTTTAAAATTTCAAATAGAATGGTCATGGATTCTATTGCATATAGCCCTTTAATAAAAATTTAGAAGTATACAAAGACTTTATGAAAACATTTTACTCATTGACTTATGAATTTGCCACAAATGGAAAATGTATAGATAACTCAGATAATTTATTTTACAATTCTCAAGATATTTTCCCTTTCCCTTCGTAGTTCCTCCATTGGTAGGCCAAGACCTACAACTACACCTAATGATACAAGAGAGCTTGATATAAGAGGTGCTTAAAAAATTTGGAGAATTTCCAAAAGGTTTCAATCGAAGCTGGTTTGCCAGAATGTTAATTCAAATCATAGTTCTGCTTCTTTATTCTAATAAGATATACAATGAAATGATTGCTTTGGAGAAAATATTTTTCATTGTGTGATCCCTTTTATATTTTAAATTTTAGTGCTTGATGAAATGATAATAAATATGATGAATATAGAATGTCATGGAATCTCATGAACTAATGTAAAATATAGTAAGTAGAATCAAGAAAACAATGTAATGACTACAACAATACAAATTGAAAGAACAATAACCAGGAACCAATTAAAAATAAATATTGAAATTTGCAAAGAACAAGCTTGTTGCCAAAGAAGAGGTATGAGAAGCCAGCTCCCTCTACTTCTAGGAAGAATTTGGAAGTCCATGGGTGAAGAATGTGGCATATAATGTCAGATTCTTTTTCATTGTATTAATTGATTTTGCTTTTTTTCCTCATTATTTGTTATAAAAATAACTCTGACAGAGGGGAGGAAAGAATACAGGGAAGTTTTGATGATGTAAAAACAAAAGCAATCAAGAAAATTTTAATTAAAAAAGAAAAATAAAAAATAAATGACTACCTATATGAGGAAACATAGATATTGTTGTATTTTAGGTGGGGGAAGCCTATTAGAATATAAAGAATTGGAAATTCAGTATGTTAATGTTTCAATTCAGTCAGCCTTCCTTAATATTTTACTATACATAGGAAGTCTATAAATTAGCTGCCCTGTGGTACAGTGGAAAGAACATTACTAGAATGGGAGTCAGTACATTTGTATTCTATTCTCATTTCTGCAGTCATATCATTGTCTTTATTATCTTGATCTAGACTTTTGGCTTCAAGTTTCCTCATTGAACAAGAGAGTTGGACAAGAGTTCTAAGATTCCATATAGCACTAACATTCTTTGGTTCTTTTTATTCTACTCCATCTTCAAATTTATTCAACCAAATTTTATGTTAAAAATAAGTTACCAGTCATGAGTTATCAGTCAACATTAGATTTAGATACTACAAGAAATTATCACTAAATTAAAAGAAAAATTCTTGTCTTTTGAAGGAGAAATCTGGGGTGTCACAATAAACATATGCATATGCAAATATATGCATACATACATGTACAGATACATATATGTGTGTATTAAGTTGGAAGAAAAATTATAAGTAGGAAGGAAAGGTTGCTATTTTGACAGACGAAAGTTAGTATAGTACTTCAAATGTGAGAAATAATAACTTGTGTGCATAACTAAGATTCATAAATCTAATGTATAAATAAATTAGAAATTGGTGCAATTAGAAAATAGTATTAAATGTTGTTGCTGTTGTTCTTGTTCAGTTTTGTGTGTGATTCTTCATAAAGATACTAGATAGAGTGGCTAAAATTATTGATATTTTATAATGCTATTGAATATTTAATGGAATAACAAATCCTATATCATATCAAAGGGAAAATTAGTATTAATTTTTTGTCATTTGATTATTAATATTAATTTGTAATATTCCCTTTTCTGCTTGAAGCCCCCACTTTTTGGTTTAGTTCATATAGAAAACCACTGCCAGGAACTGACTAAAGAATGTGATCACATTCCAGCCCCTCCCAGTTCCTGGTCTAAGCTTCCCTGTTTTTCCCCCATTAACAAAAGGTAAACTGAACTGGTTCTCCCTATCATGAGTTACTCAGAACCATACATGTGACCTTGGTCCTTTCAGTAGTGTTTGAGGTGGCCTGGACTGTGAAAGATAAACTAAGCCAGAGAAACCCTGTTGGGGCACCAAATTGATAAAGGAGGCTCAAAACTCAAGACCAGTCCATATTCTCAGCTGACTTCACCCTCCCTAATGGGAGGAACTTGGGACTCAGCCACCTCCTCATTAAGTGCCCACCAATTAGGTTGCCTTTTTCTTATCAGGGGAGGTTCCAGTAATTTGCTCTCAGGAAGACAGATGGGCATTTCAGATGATTCAGAGATTACCTGAAATAAATTATTGACCATCAATTTATTGATTATTGATTGGAAATCAATAAATTGATTTCCCAGAATTCTGTATCTCAAATAATGTTTATGTGTATATATGGGGAGAGGAGGATAAAGAAAAAGGGAATTCTGCCTCAGTGTATTTCTTTTTTAATATTTAAAACAATGCAAGAAGTAACTAGTGATAAATTTCTTCATGAAAACATATTATAACCATTTTCTAACTTTTGGTTGTTGTGGAGTATTGCTTGGCCCTAAGATGACCCCCCCCCCAGTTTTTTAGAAACCAGCATAATTTATATGTACTGGTCAACTTAAGTCTTCAAAGATTATGTTGTCCCTCAGGTATCAGAGTAAGACATTGCCAAGGGACAGGAGTTTTATGTAAAATGGTGGGGAAAACACCAGATTTGGAGACAGAATAACTGAGTTCAAGAGCCAAGTTTGCCATTAATTAGTCACATGCCTTTGGATCCTTTATTTCACTTCTCTGAGACTCAGTTTCCCTATCCAAACAATGAGGACATGATATAGTGTATACCTCATAGAGGTGTTGAGAGGAAAACACTTTTTAGACATTAAAGTATTCTATTGCTCTATAAATATGATTTACTATTATTACTAGGAATATTAGACAGGTATTATGTACAGAACTTTTGGGGGGGATGGCATTTGTGATTTCATAGAGAATTCTGTTTCTTTTTTTAGCTGGGGAATTCGAAATCAAAGCTCCCTCTACCAACACAGGAAATGGGAAGGCAATGCTCAAATACAGCCATCCCATCCTACCAGTTTTTACCTATATCAATTTAGGAAGCTGAATTAGAAAGATTCCAAAATCCCAAAGTAAGTGTCAAAAAAAGGTTCATTACTATAAGAATATAAGTTGTCTTTTCATCATTAAAACTTCCCTGTATTCTTTCCTCCCCTCTGCCAGAGAGTCATTCATTATAACAAATAATGAAAAAGATAAAAAGCAAAATCAATTAATATAATGAAAAAAAAAACTTGACATTATATGCCATGTTCTTCACCCATGGACTTCTGACTTCTTCAAAGAAGTAGAGGGAGCTGACTTCTCATACCTCTTCTTTGGGGATAAGCTTGCTCTTTGCAATTTTTCAATATTTTTTAATTGGTTCCTGGTTATTGTTCTTTCAATTTATATTGTTGTAGTCATTGCATTGTTTTCTTGATTCTACTTACCATATTTTACATCAGTTCATGAGATTCCATGATATTCTATATTCATCGTATTTATTATCATTTCATCAAGCACTAAAATTTAAAATATAAAAAGGATCACACAATAGAAAATATTTTCTCCAAAGCAATCATTTCATTATATATTTTATTAGAATAAAGAAGCAGAACTATGATTTGAACTAACATTCTGGCAAACCAGCTTCAATTGAAACCTTTTTGGAAATTCTGCTCATTAGTGTTGCTGCAAGTTTTTTTAAGCACCCCTTATATCAAGCTCTTTTGTATCATTAGGTGTAGGTGTAGGCCTTAGCCTACCAATGGGGGAACTACAAGGGGAAAGGGAAAATATCTTGAGAATTATAAAATGAATTATCTGAGCTATCTATACATTTTCCATTTGTGGCAAATTCATAAGTCAACAAGTAAAATGTTTTCATAAAGTCTTTGTATGCTTCTAAATTTTTATTAATGGGTTATATGCAATAGAATCCATGATCATGTAGACAGATAGAAAGCCGTCAACATTCCAGTATAGGCATAGGAATTATCTATGATCTTCCATGAAAGTGGTTTAGACCCCCCTCTCCCCTCTGACCCCCCTTTGACTAAATGGGGAACGTTAGGAACTGGGAGCAAGTAGAAGAGCAGGTGAGGAGGCGCCTCTTGGCAAAATTGGAATGGTGCAAGCACGCCACCTAGTGATAATTACACAAACCTACTGAAAATAGCAAATTGCATTTTACATACTGTAATATCTAATAATTTAATGTATTACATATTATAATTACATATAGATATATATTATGTAATATAATAATTTATATAGTGTAATAATTGTATTTAATAAGGAAATAAAATATTTTTAATAATATGAGAATATGTTCTAAATAACTGTGAGTTTTCATCCCATTTTCTCTAATCTTATTTACCCCATACTCACCTCTCTGATGTAACTTATAATTCTTAGCTTGTATCAAACAATCTACTAATTCTAACTTGGCCTCAGGACTTCAAATACTGCTTTTCTTTGGGCCATCAATTGAGAAGTTCTCTGATTATAACCTAATCACAATCCTGTCTTGTTCTTGGCAAGAAATTATTTTCACTACATTAGATGACCTGTCACTTCTAGCTTTTAACTTTTTTTTTTAATTTGAAGCCAATATGTTAATAAACTGTTTACTTTTCTTTCCAGAATATAGACACTGAAATATTTTTACATTCTCCTCTTAATTTTTTTTTCTCCTAAATTAGAAAAGCATGTCATTGTGTTTTTTCTAATGAAAGGGAAAAATGCCGTCATGGTCTTTAAAATTTTTTTTAAATAGCTTGCTGTGCAGATTCATATAGAAAAATAAATAAATCTCAAACTGGATTCATCTTTTCCCACAAACCCATTTCTTTGATCTTTCCTTCACACTTTCTTTTCATTTCTTTTCATATTATGTTCTAGAACTTTCAGCTAGTTTTAATGTTAGCCCAAATAAAACATAATTGGGAAGGCACATCCTCTGATAAACAAACAAAAAAACCCAAAGCTTATAAAATAAGGTATCTTCAATAATGAAAGATTCTGTTAGAATAAAGAAGACCAGGGGTTCAAATCTGACCACTGATACACTGGCAATGTCACTTAATCTTTCAGTGTCCCTAGACACACTTTTGAGTGTTTGACTATGAGAAGAGTCTTATCCACATCAGTAGAAGGAGTTTCCCCACTGGAAATTCCTTACACTTCTGAAAATTTCAAGTCTAGTGCCTTATTCTCAGGAAGTTCAAAGGCAAGAGTGAATTCTCTTGTTGACTCTCTGTGTTTCCAAGTCAGAAAAGACTCAATCCAATGATGAACTGTTAGTTTCAAAATAGTTTTTACTCCTTCTAAAGATTCTTTTACTAATCATGTTCATATAAATTTTTAAGACCTGAATTGACCCATAGAGACATTCTATGTAAACAGAGAAAAGGGTTCCCAAGACCAAGCATACTTTGTTTCATCCATAGGCTGTTTGTATTTCATCTCCTCTTTGGCACGTCCTGCAAAAGATGACATCATTTCTAGGTTTAGCCACTTAAACAAATTTCCCTGTTTCTGGTGACTTCTGTAATCCCAACCTCTGTAGACTAGCTTTCTTTTGCAGAAAAGTTACTTCTTCAGTTCAATCAACTTTGCCTGTTCATATTAGCACCTTCTGTTGGGTTGTGTAATACATGGATATCACCTTACAGTCTTTTTTCTAGGCTAACTTTCAAAATATAGGCACTTAAAAGAGCTTTTATTTAAAAGCTCAGTTTTGGTCTCCAGCTATGAATGGAATGATAGAAGTTCTACCAAGAATGATGGATTTGTAATCTAAGGACCTGTGTTCCAATTCCAGTTCTGTCATTTACTTACCATCTGGTAAATTACTTAACCTAGATGGACCTCAGTTTGCTTATTTGTAAAATAAAGAAATTGAGCTAGATGATTACTAATATCCCTTCCAGCTCTAAATCTATGAGCCTATGATTCATCTTGGAGAAATGTGATTTACTAAGAAAATGATCCAAAATAATACCTTCCATTTCTATAGTACCTTAAGGTTTAACAGTGCATTTCTCTTCTATAACTGGGCGAATCACTATATGATGTTTAATGGAAAACCATTACTTGTTGGTAACTTTGACAAAAGAAAAGTTGAAGAGGAATTCAAAGTTTAATGCCTTTTTCATGTTAAACTATCTCCAAGCTTCATTTATCTCCTCCCACCTATCAATACAATTAGAACACAAAACTACAAAGAGGTCTTGACCATTAGTCTCAAAATTGCTTAGACTTGTTTGAGCAGGAATGTTAATCTTAGGATTCAAAACAAGCTTGACCTGTCTAGATGGTCAACCTGGATTAACTATAGATCTCCCTGACTCTGCCTGTGCTCCAGCATTCTAGTCAATCTGCTATGAATGAATCAAGCTCAAATCAGAAAATGAATAGCAATATCTAAAAGAAAAAGTTGATCCTTTTAGACAGAGACTGTTCTAACAAATACAATCTTCTAGTTGAATTTCTTAATTTTTTGTCTTTCCTCCTCCAAAAACTAAACACAAAAGAATTTGGAAAAATGACTAATTGCTGAACCTCAGTTTTCTCATCTGCAAGATGGGCATGATAATAACTGCTTTGCTATCTTGTAGAATTTTAGTAAATATTAAAAGAGGGTCAGGCATGGTGGCCTGAGTCTATGTCCCATAACACTGTGACTCTGAGATTGATGGGTTGCTTGATCTAGGAATTTCTGAGCCATAGTAGAGATAAAGCCAATTAGGAATCTGCATTAAGTCTAGCATAATTATGGTAAGCCCTGGGAATGGAGGGCATTTGGCTTCTGAAGGAGAAGCAAATTAACTTTGATTGGCAACAAAATAGGTGAAAATTTCAGTAAAGATCAAATAAAATTGCTGTTAGTGTGTACAATCTTCTCTTGGTTCAACTCAATTTACTTTCTTTCAGTTCATGTAAGTCTTCCCAGGTTTATTTGAAAGCATCCTGCTGGTTATTTCTTAAAGTATGATAGTATTCTATCACAACCATGTATGACAATTTATTCAGTCATTTCCCCCTAATTTCCATTAAAGTCTATGAGTGGCTATTGTACTTCCAATCTGGATGAGATAGGGAGACTCAGTCTCTCACTGATCAAATAAAAATACACGTACAGTATATCGGAAAATGATAAGAATCACTATTTAAAAGTAGTAGTAGGTCAACTGAGTGGTGCAGTGAATAGAGTACCAGCCCTGCAGTCAGGAGTACCTGAGTTCAAATCTGGCCTCAGACACTTAATAAATACCTAGCTGTGTGGCCTTGGGTAAGTCACTTAAACCGCTTGCCTTGCAATAACCTAAAAAATAAAACAAATAAAAGTAATGTCATTAGTTTTTTAATTAAAAATATATTTGAGGGAGAGTGAAAATGAATTTGGAAGGTAATGTGAATACTTTTAAAACAACAAAAATTATGACATAGATAAAATTTGTTCAGCTCCAGAAACCCTTGGTTCTATCATTTGGCTTTTTTTCTTGAGTCTTATTTCCATGGAGGCTGATCTTAGAAGACTGTCAAAGTTAAACTAGTGTTCACTAAGACATTAGAATTAGGGAATTTTAAAGTCAAAAGAATCTTTAAAAATAACATAGGCTAATCTCCATTTATGGAAAACTGAGTCAAGGTTTCTCAAGGTCATCTAATAATAAATTAGTAACATAATTAGAACTCAGAGTTTTAGATTCCCAATTTTGATGATAAAGTTTTAACATGTGCTATGCTCAAATATTTATATTTTAAAAGGGGATTTTAAAAATTTGTTAAAAATTTTTTAAATTAATTTTTATTTTATTTTTTCTTAATTACATGCAAACAAAATTTTTAACACTTGTTTTTTAATTTGAGTTCCTTATTCTCTTCCTCTCTTTCTCCCCTTGAGCAGACAAACAATTTGAAATACATCTGAAGTCATGTAAAACATTTCCAAATTATTCATATTTACAAAAGTATAAGCAGACCAGAAACAAAAACAAAAACAAGCCAAGAATAACAAGGAACATTAAAAAAAAGTATCTAGTTTCACTGTTGTGTATTGCAAAAGAATGAACTCTGTTTAGAGTCACAGGACTTGAGTTCAAATTCTGACTCATTCACTTACAACCTATATGACCTGAATAAATACTAGCTAGTATTTATATGGCATTTTAAGGTTTGCGAAGTAATTTACAAATATTATTACATTTGATCTTCCCATTTTAAAGAGGAGGAAATCAATGTGGCTAGAAATTAAGTAATTTGTTCAAGGTCATACAGTTAATAGTATCTGAGGTAGGATCAGCTCTTCCTGATTTTAAGTCCAGTGTTTTATTTACTGCATCTGCTCACTGTCTGTAAAATGAACATCTCTATCTTTCTCTGAATCTTCCCCTTGCTATACCAAAATTAAATCTTTTGTTATCTTTTAGACGACGACTGTCTCATTTCATTTCAGCTCTGAACTTGAGGTATCCAACCTTATCTGAAAAAGTCTGATCTGGCCCACTTCAGAGAACATTTCCCAAATCTCTATCTCTGTTGTATAAGTACTGGGCTTTTGCCCAACAATCACTGTTTAGCTCTGAGATTCAGAGTTCTCTGACTGTTTTTTTATTTATTTTTCTTAAAACTCTAAGGCTATATAGTTAGTTTACAAATGAATTAATGAGAAAAAAAGTAAAAAAGGAAATTAATGCCCTAGGGAGTAAATTTATTGCTCCTGCTGGCCTTTTCATATGTGAGTCCCTTAAAATGTATCATAAACTTTAGTAGAGTTGAACAATTTGTTCACAATTGAAAGATCCTCATCTGGTATAAATGTTGCTAGAGAAGGCCATAGAAGCACTGGAAATGAACTTCCCTTTTACAATTTATAATGGCAAGTCTGAGTGAGACCCATCCTTTAATCTTACCGTCTCTGCAATTTATCCCTCAGTTTTGTGGTTGGAAAAGACCACATTCTTAAAAATTCACTGTTTTTTTATACTTGGTCTGACCCTAGACTCCTTGAATATATTTTTATTCATCTTGGCTTTCTCCATTGTGCCTACTTTAGTAAGTGAATTGATTGAATGAATGAATGAATTTAGGCTTCATAGTGCATTTTAGGCCATCCCAATGAAGTTTTGAAACTTTTTTTTGTACTCTTATGCCAGAAGTATACCCTGACCCTTACAATGTGCAAGGAAGTACCAGTATGTAACTTTATTATAAATCTATTTAATCCCATTTTCAATTATGTGTTGATGATTCAGTTTAAATACTGTTTTTTGACACAAGCTTTCTTATGGTTAAATATGACATTAATAGAAATTCTTCTGATAGAGCTCAGAAAAAGTATGTAGAAAGTGTGTTTTGCGTATACTATGTTTCAAAACAACATTAAAAGCAGAGGTTGGGTTTTTTAGATTTATTTCTTTAATTACATCATCTGATAGTTTGTAGACTAGATTAAATATTAATTTATTATATTATTACATTATATAAAATGTAATATAATATATGATATAATATAATATTAATAAATTAATTTTAAATATATCTGAATTGATTATGTGAATATATTTCTTCACTTAGGATATATTTGGAGGCTAGAATTTTGAGTTCAGGATGATAATGTTCAAGTTAATCATATTTTCTTTCTAAAAATATAGCAAAACTATTTAAAAATAAAAACTTTAAAAAAATGCCTAAACTATTTTCATTATTTTTAACTCAAACTGTTTCAAAATTTAGCTTATAAGCTATACAAAAATTTCAGTTTTTAAAAAATAATTTAACCCAAACCTCCAAATAAAGCAATCTTAATTTAAAAAAATTATTCTACTTCGAAATGTAGTACTCTCATAAGTAAAAATAACCAGAAGATGAATGTATAAAAAGCTATATATGTGTATATATGAGATATAAATATATTTATATGTGGTACAGAGGATCGAGCACTGATCTTGAAGTCAGGAAGATGAAAGTTTGAATCCAGACTCAGACATTTGAAACTTACTAGTTTGGGCAAGTCATTTAACCCTGATTATCTCTCATCCAGGGCCATCTCTAGTTGTCTTGATTCATATTTGGTCACTGGACCCAGATGATTCTGTAGGAGAAACAGACTGGGGGCTTATCAAAGCCCCACCCCACCCCCCCACTCAAATTCATAAAATCTACTTTATCACAGCATTACCCTTCTTCAAGAACAAAGGGCAGGGACAGCAAGGTGGTACAGCAGATAGAGCACCCACTTTGGAGTCAGGAGACCTGAGTACAAATCCAGCCTCAGACACTTAAAAACCTTGGGCAAGTTTTTTAACCCCATTCCCTTGCAAAATATTTTTAAAAAATCTTGAAAAGAGGAATGAAGGGCAAACATCATCATCAATTTATACACATATATCTCCTGATGATAATAGATCAGTAAATAAATAAATAAAAACGTGTGTACTTTATAAATAGTTTTTGCAAGGTGCTATGGAGGGCTTAGAGCTTGGTCAGACAGGAGAGATGCCAAGGTCATCCATTGGATCCAGCCACCACCAGTCATTCTGACTTTGTCTTACCATTAGACTGGTAGCTCTGGAAGAGAAACTAAGGCCAGCAACTTTGTGCAGCTCTGCCTCACTTAAATGCAATCCACCAGCAAGTCAAGACATCACCTCGTCACACCATTGGACCTCTTCCAAACAAAGTATGAACAATAGTCTTGCATGTAGTAGGCATTTTAATAGATATTTATTGACTGATAGATTCCTATTTTGTTTCCCCACAGCATTTGTTTCCATATTACAGCTCTGTCTTCCCCTTTTCCATTCCTACTCCTGACACTTAAGAGTATAGGATCTAGCCTCCAGTTTCACTGAGAAGACAGGTCATTTGACATGAAGTCCCTCCTCTTCTTTCCTACATTCTCATAATGTTTCAGCATCCTCACCCACAGTCAATGCCTCTGTATCCTTCTCTCCCACCACTCTGTAGAAAATTGTCTATCATTGTCTTCATAGTGTTTTTTGCTCTCCCAACCATCCCAGTTAGTATTTTCTATCATGTATCTTCAAGCCACAGCTTTCTGGGAAAATACAGTCTTTTTCCTACTGTCACTACTATTCATAAGATGCTGAATGAATGGCTTTCAGTTTACATGTGTAACTGAAACTTTGGGAAATAAATAAACTAACAGAGGCATTCTACCAATTAGCTTTTTTTTAAAAAAAATCAAGTTTTTGTTTTATATCAGAAGATTTCTAAATATTATATAAGTATTTAGATTCTGTCTGATCAGGCATTAAGATAAAAACAAACAAATGAAATAAATTTGTCACGAAGAGTTTATATTCTAATAAGAGACAAGTTTATTACATATATATTAGTAGTAATAATAATAATCTTATGTCTATGTTATACTTTAAAGTTATAAAATATTTCACTCACAAAAAGTCCTGTGTGGTAATTAGTACAGACATAATTAAGAAGTTCAGGAAGGGAGGAGATAAGTATTACTAAGAGCTTACTATATGTCGATAACTTATGCTGAGGGCTGGGAATACAAATATAAGCAAAAAGTTCCTTTTCTTGTGGAATGTATATTCTAATAGAGAAATAAAACACACAAAAGGAAATGAAAAATGGAAGAAAAAAAGGAAAGAAAAGAAAAGAAAGAGTTCAGACAAAGGCTATGAAGGGAAGGCCAGCCTAGTCTCATTACAAAATACAGGCCCTATGAGGAATTCACCAGTGGGAGAAAGGGGCAGAATTTACAGAGGGCTATTCCAGTTTGGAAGGGCCTAAGGCATTTCTTGAATGTTCTAGAGGAGGCCTCAGGTGCTGATCCATGAGACCACAATAGAGGCATGGTTTTGTACCCTGGAAGTCAGAAACAGGACTGAAAGGGGACTGGTTACTCTCAAATATTTATGACAAATTTAAGACCCACCCTCACTGACCTTAGTTCTGCCCTTCAGAAACTAATTCTGAACCAAAAGCAGAGTACACACTATCATTATTCTTTCCCCAGAACCACTGTAAACAGAGATAACAATATATACACAACCATCCACCCACACTGATATACACATCATAATTATAATCTATATCTATATACATAAATAAAAATATATTCATTCAAATTTAGAAATCTGATATAGGCCACAGACAGAACAAGCATAGATATGAACATTGATAAATAGCACATAACTAAGATACTTAATATAGAGAGCTTTTTTAGTGATCTATACAACTCAGTGGATGAGAAAGATTTGGAAAGGCAGGGACAGTGGAAGGTAGCAGAGATGTGAGTTAAAAGTGAGAAGGTAGGGGCAGCTAGGTGGCACAATGGATAGAGCACCAGTCCTGGAGTCAGGAGTACCTGAGTTCAAATCTGACCCCAGACACTTAATAATTACCTAGCTGTGTGGCCTTGGGCATGCCACTTAACCCCATTGCCTTGCAAAAATTTTTTTAAAAATGTACAAAAAAAAGTGAGAAGGTAGAAGGTCAGGAGAATGGTCAGTGATTTAACAATAGAGTGTGGGCTTTAATCTCTAAAAATCATAATGGCAAAAATTACTGTGGCTTTCTCCAAAGACAATATGTTGCTCAATAGCTATATGATAGTTTGTTTGAATGATTCTAATAGAAAATTAGAAAAAAACCAATTTGGGCAATACACAGACTAATAAGTTAAACTAGAAAGAAATTTATCAGCATGTATGTGACAAGATTATACTTGTTCTGACTATTTTATATACTTTTCTTATTTTTGGTAAGTTTTGGTCAGTTCTAAGTTGGTGGATTCTTTTCCCCTCTTCTAACAATGGAAATCCTTTTTTTTATGGAAGTGGTATTTTGATATAGAGTTTATCTCTGGACCACTTTTTGTCTAATATGTGTACTTAATTATAATAATTGGGATGTATAAGGGAAACATAAAATATGATATTGTAGTCAAATTAATTTAAAAAATTAGGCGATGGTTACCCAAAAGTCAATTTTTTCTTTAGTCTTTAAAAAGATTAGTTAATTCTTATCAAGAGAATTTGGTGGATATAGAAGACATGGTCTGGAGAGAGGGTTGCTGCTTTTTACAAGCTGATGTTTGTTCAGCAATATTAAGAAGGTATGAAGTGAAGGACTTCAGAATATCTTGGAAAGACTTGCATAAACTGATGATGAGTGAAGTGAACAGAACCAGAAGAACATTATAACACACTAATAGCAACATTAAAGGATGATCAACCATGATGCATTTATTCATTTCATCAGCACAGTAATCAAAGGTTCTAAAAGACTTGTGATAGAAAATATCATCCATATCTAGAAAAGGAACTGTGGAGTTTAAATGTGGACCAAAGCTCACTATCTTAAATTTTTAAAAGTTATCTTAGGTATTATGCTTTTTTCTCTCTGGTGTTTTCTTTTTTTCTGTTTCAATTTCTTTTTTCAATATGATTAATATGGATATATTATATGTGTATAGCCTATATTAGATTGCTTTCTGTTGGAGGAGAGGAGAGGGAAAGGAAGGAGGGAGAAAAATGTAAAACTCAAAACTTTGTAAAGAAATGATTGCTGAAAACTGCCATCCCATGTAGTTGGAAAAATAAATAAAATATTTTTTAAAAGAAGGTATGAGGAAGAAGAACCTAGAAGGTCTCAGCTCATAGACTTTCTCTGTCTCCTTTGTGGGAGATGGAATGCCAGAAGATAGGATTTCATGGAAGGTTAGATGACAGTTATCTGGGTTATTAACAAGAAGTATATATCTTTTTGTCCCTTATACATCTGTGTGGAGCAATATGTTTTCTATTGTGAACCTTAAAAATCATTAGGGTCAAAAACATATGACAGAAAATATAGGTTAGACCTGAAGTTTTATTCTCTAGGATTTACCAAACACCTATACCTGGAGGCCATCATGATAATGACTTCTTTAGGCAGAGGGAGACCAGAATATTTATATATAAACAAGAAAAGACAAAGCTTTAGACCTAGGTGGAGGGCATTCAATATTAGGTTGTACAAAATCTTATCAAAGCTTATCATCCTTATTTGTGGCTAGGTGGCCCAGTGGATGGAGCACCCGCCCTGGAGTCAGGAGTACTTGAGTTCAAATTTGACCTCAGACACATAATAATTGCCTAGTTGTGTGACCTTGGGCAAGTCACTTAATCCCATTGCCTTAAGTAAAAAAAATTTAAAAAACCCCAATAGCTAAGAAATCAACATTTGACCAGAAATGTAATTTTGAAGAACATTATACTTTGACAATATGCATTAATGATTTTTATTTTTCCAAGTTTGCAAGGGAAGTGAATATTGATTTGTTTTTCAATCAGCAAAAATCTACCTTCTTTCCCTCATACCTTTACCATTCTCCTAGTTGAAGAAGAAAGAAAAACAAAACAGATATGTTTAGGCAGGAAAAATCAATTTCCAAATTGACCATGTCCAAAAAAATGTATATCTCTTTTTTTGCACTTTGAGTCTCCTTCACCTCTATATCAGGAATCCTCAACAACTGTGATTGATTATTACCCTGATAAGATTCTTAATTCTTTCATAATTGTTTTTTGTCATATTGTTGTCATTGTATATAATTTTTCTTGGTTCTGATCCCTGAACCACTTTCTTTCTAGATTTCTTTGAAGTCATCCCCTTTGTAATTTCTTATAGCATAATAGTATTTCAGCATATTTATAATTTAATAAATTATTCAGTCCTTCCTTAATTTATGAGTATTCCCTTCAATTCTCATTCTTTGTCACCTCAAAAAAAACTGTAAATATTTTCACGTTAACTATAGGATTGTTTTGCTTGGAACTAATACCTCCCTTTATCTAACTTCTCTCTTTTTTCCCACCTTAATTCCTTTCCCTCCTGTTTCCCTGTTGAGTAAATTTTATTTCTATGCCCAGCTATGTGTGTGTATATATGCATATTCCTCTCTCCTTTTCCCACTTCAATTTTGTTTGTATAGATGTCTACTTGTATATTCTGATTATTGGAGATATTTTCTCCTAACCTTCTCTCTCTCTCTCTCTCTCTTTTTTCTCTTTCTTTTCTTCTTAAGAATATCAAGATATTATCAAATCACACTTTGTCTCATTGAACTCCCTATATGAACCTTTATTATGATGGATTCAAAGTGAGGAGGGATGTGTGTGGGATAAAGTTTTGAGATTTCTTCAGTAAAATATTACAGATTGAATCTGGTTAGCTATGTGCCCCTTCTCCCTTGACAAAGCAAACTTCTGGGATATTGTTGAAGAGTCAACTGACTTCCTCTTATCTGTTGATGTCAGGAGAATCATTCAATTACTGGGACTAAAGAGATAATCGATTTCCCTGGATTAGTTTGGTTTGTTTGAATTCTATGCCCCTTTCCCTAGGGTAGTTCTCATGTTTAGATAGTAAGACCACATTCCTCATTAATGAGGGTGGGTGGTAGTGGGGGGAATCGAGTTAGAATAAATGCGATTCTTGAACCTTTCACTTTTGCCTCAATCTCTCTGATTGTGGCCCTTTCTCAAGAAACAAATAAAGCCTTTTCTTCATACCTTGAGAGATCTCCAAAATTTATTTAAGTGACATTTGTCCCACACAGATGGAAACCAGTATCCTCTTCCCACAGTAGAATGTAAGCAACTGATCTTCGTTTATTCCTTTATCATTGTTTGTCCATATTTACCTTTTTGTGTTCCTCTTAACTACTGTATTTGAAGTTCAAGGTTCTGGTTTTTTCATCAGGGATGGTTAAAAGTCCTGGATTTCAGGAAAGATCCATTTTGTCCCCTGTAACACTAGCCTAAATTTTGCTGAGTAAAGTATTCTTGTTTGCAAGTCCATATCTTTTGCATTCTGGGATATCATATTCCAGTCTCATCTCTCCTTTAAAGAAATGGCTGCTAAACTATGAATGAGCCTGACTGTAGTTCCTTGGAATTTGAATTTTCTACTTTGACTGCTTAAAGCTTTCACTTGAAGTTCTAGATATTGGTGTTCTTAGAAGTTTTCATTTTGGGCTTTTTTTTTCAGTGTAATTGGTGGATACAATTTCCACTTGTTCTCTGATTCTAAGAGATCTGGACAATATTCTTTGAAAATTTCTTAAAATATGGTGGCTTTTTTCCTCCTTGATTTGTTTTCTAGATCAGTTGTCTTTGATATCAGATATTTTATATTTTCTTTATTTGTATTTGAATATTAACTTTTTTTCCCAATTACATGCAAAGATAGTTTTTAACATTCACCTTTTTGTCTTTTATTCTTCAAAAAGTCTTTTGACTTTTTTTTTTAATATCTCTTAATGTTTCAGGGGGGTGATTGACTTCTATTTGGTCCATTCTAAATATCAGAGAATTTGTTGTTTGGGCAAGATTTTATGTCTCTTGGGCTAAATTGTTAATTCCCTTTCTAATTTTTTTCTTCTATAACTCATTTATTTTCCATTTCCCCCTCCAGTGCTTGTATTTCATTTATGAGCTTACTCTTTTAAAAGAAAAACTTATTGCTTCATCTTTTCCAAAATTCTGATTTTTTTTTTTTACCCAATTTTTTTCTTTGTTGAGGCTTTGTTTGTAGCTGTTTAGGGGCCTTTTTTTTTTTAAGGTTTTTGCAAGGCAAATAGGGTTAAGCAGCTTTGACTTCTGGGCCAGTGCTTTATCCACTTAGCCACCTAGCCAGCCCAGCCCTTTCTTCTTAAGCATCCTTTTGTCTTGAACTTCCTTATCATCATAACAGTTTTTATAGTGGGACTTCCCCCTCCCCATTCTTTTTTTTCTTTTTTACTTTGACAAATCTTTTATTAAATGTTGATGATGGTTCAGGGTTAGAGAAGTTATTCACAAATAAAGAATCACTACAAAAATTCAGGAATATTCACCTTTGGAAATAAATCAAACCCTTGTAATAGGGGCATGAGCTGGGAGGTCTTTCTTGTATAAAAACAATTAACAATACATTGCAAAAATAGAGTACAGAAACCACTCTCCCCAACCCAACATCCTCCAGCAGCTTCTGGTTTAAACCTGAACCCAAGCAACCCAAGCAATCCTGACCCATCCCAAACCTTCCCACAGACAGTAAAGAAGTTAGCAACTTTGGTTCCACAGACCACAGAATGACCCATGGAAATCATATCTTTCAGGATGGGCTCCTCATTCTTAAATTTTACCCACTGGATATCAGAAAGGCTTTAATCTTTTAGCTCTGGTAGTCTCTGGAGACTGGGGTCACCATCTGCTTGAAAGAACATTGGAAGCAGTTATCAAAGCTTCCAGGACTCCTCACATACAGAGTCAGGTGCCAGTAAGAACCACACTGTGTGTGTTCTTGGGGGACTGGGGTGAGGGGAAATCCAAAACCTATGGCCTGAAATTGAAATCATAGAATGTGCTGGGAAGGCCCTTGGGGTTCTCCCCTCCCCCCACCTCATTCTGTTTGTCGACTTCTTCACTTTGGATATATTAGGTAGTCTCTGGGCACTTCTCGAAGGAAGGTTTGAGGTATTCCCATTATTGCTTTCTTGGGATATTGAGTATTGTTATTACAGGATCTCAGGGACAGCTCAGGCTATAAGCTTTCAGTTCTCCCAAAGGGACTGATCCAGACTAAAGTCTGATTGCTGCCCACCTGGTCTGACCTCTGGATGTTTCTGATCTGGGCTGAGGTCTGAGCTCCAGTCTTGACCCTTGACTGATACACTCTAAGTCAACTGGAAAGTTCTATTAGTTTAGAGCTATGTAACTAGACTCCCCTTTGGCCTGGGATTCCTACTCTGCTTATTCTTTTGCAGGCTTCAGATCAAGACTGAAAGGGTCTGTTCGGCTCCTGGGGTTGAAGTCATAGTAATGCTGTTTGCTTGTGAACTTATTCCTTTCAGTCTATGGTCCCTACCCTGGAAAGACACTCTCAGTCTACCCTAGAGCTATGAACTAGGCAAAGTCATTGGTTGGTCCGTGTTCTCATGAAGTGCTCCAGGATGAATCTGCCCCCCCCCCCCTGCTCAGGGGGACAATCCCTCCTAGAGTACATATTAATTTGATCTTATTGTACCTTAAATTCTCATGAGACAAAGTAGAGCAGCTCCCCAAAAAGACTTCTCTTAACCTCAATTCTGTTGTCACACACAATCTTAGATTTTTATAGTAAAGTGGAAATTTACAGCATTTGATCCTTTAGATAAAAGCTTATTGTTTAGCATGCCATTTTAAACAACTTGATCTGTAGGATTAGGTTAACTAAAAGTGTTTTTCATTTTTTTTCTCCCATTTCTGGTCATCCAAAGGGCAAGTTTGCCCCTGTTCTGATTCATATGGACATAAGAAGTCTTAGTTCTTAAACCCATGGCAATTATAGATTAGCAAAGAAAATTATCTCAGGGGGTAAATTCTATTCCAATCCCTCATTTTACAGAGGAGAAAATGGAGGATCAGGGAGGATAATCTATTTGTGCATTGTCACACAGGTTTGATTTAAACCCAGGTGTTTGACACAGTCGCAGCAAGAAGACTCAAGGCAATCACACTGCCTGATGGAACACCATTTCCTTCATATATATATATGGATTCCATGTATACCCATCTTTATAGGTCTATTATTAATTGCAATACTCATCCTAATAGTGGAATGACTATAAAGGAAGGATTTCAGAGAAATTCCTTGAATCAGATTGTGAACTCTGTCCAAATTTAACAGGACTGCCTCTCCCTGAGACATACAAAAGGCTTCAACATTGTGAAATCTTTGGAAAATGCAGCACTGGGAGTTCCAGGGAGACATTAGAATATATACAGGGAAAACAGATACAAGATGGGTCAGATAGAATTCCAGGGAAATTAACAGTTTTGCCCCTCTTATCATACACAGGAATATATGTTAAAGATGGTGAGAGAATAGTTAGTATAGGTGACCCATAGGTGAACTCTAACAGTCTTAGTTTATTGGGAAAGAATAAAAAATCATAGAAACCGTAGCGTCTACCAACAAGGGCTGAAAGGAAAATTGGTTATTGAAGAAGTCAATGGATGGGTGGATAAACATAACTGTCCTCACTATAGGTTGTCAAGAGAGCATATCGAAAAACATTACATACGCGGCACAAAAACATAAAAGCATTCCATTAAACTAATTATATCAAAGATTATTATCAGGAAAGTTCTACTTAATTAATAACTTTACTATGCAGCAACAAACTAGGCAACAGACAGGCTGAGGTCATCATGGTCTGAGCAGGGACAAGAAAATTAACTACATGATTGATAATCACACTTGTAACCATTATATGATCAAACTTGTAACCATAGGAACTATATGATTAATGATGAAAATTGTGCACTTTTGTAACCAAGGAAATGATTTTAGTTCGCTTGCTTGATATGATTCTGAGACTATAAAAATAAATCCAAGCAGCTGACATTCAGTCAACCTGCTTCTGCCTTTGCCCCTTTGTTGACTCAACTCATTTCGCCTACTTTATCCCTCCTGTCAGGTTCCAAGGAACCCGAGGAGGCTGGACTCCCCCCCCCTCCAGGTCTTCTGATAATCAATTCAATTCAATAAACATTTATTAAGTATCTACTATAAGTCAAGTTCTGTGGTAAGGTTTAGGGATATAGAGGACAGTCCCTGACCTCAAGGAGTTTATAATCTAATGGGGGGGCATGCAAACAAATATTTAGGATGCATGGGGGGGCAATTAGATGTACAGTGGATGAAATGTCAGTCTTTGGAGTCAGGAGGACTTGAGTTACTCGGTGTGTGACCTTGGGTCAGGACCATCTCCAGTCATCCTAATTCATATCTGACTACTGGACCCAGATGGCTCTGGAGGAGAAAGTGAGGCTGGTGAATTAGCACAGCCCAATTCACTTAAATGTAATAGCATCACCTCCTGATGTCATGGTCTTCTTCCAGAATGAAGGACAAACATTATCACCATTTACAAAATAAACCATCTACAGGATGAACAAGAAATAAAAAAGAGAAAGCACTGGAATTAAGAGGGGTTAGAGAAGAGGTTCTGTAGGAGATGGAATTTCATCTGAGATTTGAAGCCAGGGAGGTCATTAATCAGAGTGGGGAACAGTCAGAGAGAAGGCCTGGCACTGAGAGATGGTATGTCTTGTTTGTAGAACAGTCAGGAGGACAACATCACTGGATTGAAGACTTTCTCAGAAATTTCCTCAGAGGTAGGATTTTACCACTTGAGATAAGATATGAATTCAGGTTCTCTGATAATCCACAGTAAAAATAAAAGGTAAGACATTCCTAGACATTATATCACTGAAAATGAATAACTGGAAAAACCCAACTTTTCCCACTGGAATCTGAGAAATGATGCTGAAATGTATAATCCAATGGCATGAATTTCACTCTTATTAATATAGAATGGAAATCTGACGCTATTTAGTTTTGTTTTTGTTAACTCCCAGTTACTTTCATTTTCATGAAGGGCAATAATATGATATTCTGTAGACAAAACAATGAGTTGTAAGAGGAAGAAAATAGAATGTCTAAATTTCAGAAGTTTTGTCTGTTTATTTGGAAAAATGATAGTACCTTGTCTTATGTATTTCTTCATTATTTTCCAGAAAATATTCAAACTTCTTTAGAGTACTTATCCTCAAATAAATTCAAAAAATCTTTATTAAATTGTTTCTAATTGTGAATCCTATTTTATTCCAATCATGATTCAGTTTAATATGATTCCATCGGGATAGTGATTATAAGTTTTGTATAATTAGGACCCAGAGCTGTAAATTCACTTCCTTAAGCATAGGAAGCTGACTAGAAAATCTCTATCCTTGCTTTTTCTTATTATGGTGACTAAAGCCAGCATGGCAGAGATGATTCAATTACAGGGAAAGTCCCCCAGTTATCTGTGTTGCCCCTCAACACCTTACCATTCCTCTATTATCCAGAATGAGGGGATGAGTACAGGACTTGACCAACATGTGGCTCTAGTTGCTGACTTGTGGTCTGCCTTTCTACCTTGAGTGTGCTCATCAGGACCTCCTGAAAGGTCATGGTACATTTGTTAAAGTCAGCTCACTAGCTTATTTGTCAAGCAATGGGATTCTTATTGTGTGCAGACCCTCCTGGAGCATCAAGGGCAGGGTCTATCAACTAATGAGATACTATATTTTTTTAGTTTGCTTCATTTGTATTGTCTGGGGGAAGGGGTCATCTCTTCTTATGAAGAAGATGTGAGGTCCACTTTATTAGATGATGACATCTTTATTCTTTGTATTTCTTTTTTTTAATTTTAAGGAAATGGGGTTAAGTGGCTTGCCCAGGGTCACACAGCTAGGTAATTATTAAGTGTCTGAGGTTGGATTTGAACTCAGGTACTCTTGACTCCAGGGCCCGTGCTCTATACACTGTGCCACCTAGCTGCCCCTTATTCTTCATTCTTGAAGAAGACCATGATGTTAGGGAAGTGATGCCATGACATGTACCTGATTTGGATTTGAGTGAGGGGGAGTGCTGGGCTAAGTCACCAGTTTCACTCTCTCCTTCCAAGCCATCTGGGTCCAGTAGCCAGATTTGAATCAGGATGATTGGAGATAGCTTTGGGACATTAGGTAATAAAGTGTCATTTTCTCAGAGCCCTGCCTCAGTTTCTTTTTATTGTAGTTTGAGCAATTTTGGACCTAATATAATATAGGGCATATTTAAAATTTTTACAAAAATTTCATTAGAAATCATTTAAAATTTATCTATCAGAATACAAACTATAGTCTTATCATTTAAGAAGGAAATTATTTCCCTAAGTGAGGTTTTGTGCAACTTGGGTGCTTTCTGTGGAAGTTTAAATCTATCTTGTGAGTAGCAGGGTATTTCAATCATAGGGTAACAGAAATATTCTGAGTTACTTTTTGGAGGTATCACAGTGGTTATCACCTGTGATTTCAGAAATGTCAGATGCTGAAACTGCTAACAACCGTGGATTAGCAATTATGCTGTAACTTTTAATTTTAGAGTTGCCTTAGGCTACTTGCTTGCCCATGGTCATATAACTAGTACATATTAAAAGTAGAATACGAACCCATCTTCTTACTTGCAAGGCAAGACTTCCACACTGTCTCTCATTTTTAAAATTCCAAAGCCCCTTTTTTAGGGAATAAAAGACAAATATGACTTTACTTTCAAAAATTTGGGATGTGGAAAGAATGGTAACAACATTGGAGAAGAGAGAATAGATGAAATTTTTGTTTTGGAAGAGTTGTGTTTGAGTGAATAGAGTATCTAAATGGACATGACCACTAGCTAGTTGGAAATAAGAACTGGATCACAGTTGGAAGATCTGGGTTTTTATTATAAATTTTGGCAGAGATTTCATACCAATGGTTTTTTGAGTGAAAGAGAATAGAAAGAAAAAAAGCTGAGAGCTAAGGACAGCTTTTAGGCTTAGAGGGTTTAAGGAGTTCTTACTCCTTAAAAAAAAAAAGCAGGGAAAGAAAACTAGTATAATATAAAGGAAGGAGAGAATTTCAAGAAGGGGGAAGAGTGTGATGGAATGAGGAAATCTGGGCTGATCAGTGTTAAACCTGTAATAGGAGATGAAATCAAATAAGATATTCTTTAAGTGCACTATGGGTGGTCAGCCTTTTCCTAAACATCCTGACAATAGGCTCCATTTTCATTTAGTAAAACATTTAAGAGGCTTATTTTAGAGTCTTTATTGTGCATAGAACCATGATAGCAGCAGTTGAGGACAAAAATACTTGCCCTTAAATTCACAATCTACTTGGAAAGGGTAAGGCATAGGATAAGAATAAAGGACACTGAAAGATTTTTGTATGCCTTGAAGTTGTAAAGGTCTTGGATTTAAACAGTGTAGTTGCTTCCAACTAACCTTGGAGTTAGGACTGGAATTTGAATCTGAACTCAGACATTTGACTCTTACTAGCTGTGAGACTTTGGGCAAGTCACTTCATCCTGATTGCCTGGACCCCCTTCAGTTATCCTGATTCATATCTGGCCACTGGAACCAGAGGCTCTGGAGGAGAAAGTGAGACCGGCGATTTAGCAAAACACCCTCCTCATTCAAATCCAATTCAATTCTTTGTCATGACATCACTTCCTTGATGTCAAGGCCTCCTTTGAGAGGGAAGGTGAGATATCATCTTTTTCATTCTTTTCCAGGCAGGGTCAACAGTGGGAGCAATAATGAAGCAGGAAATCCACAGTAAATTGAAAGGGTAATCAGCTTGACTGGAGGGAGTATAGGGTTGAAGATGATGATGTTTGTCCTTTGTTCTCGAAGAAGACCACAACCACAGGGAGGTAAAGCCATGACAAACACATGAATAGGGTGTGTGTGTGTGTGTGTGTGTGTGTGTGTGCTGTCTCACTTTCTCCTCCAGAGTCATCTAGGTGCAGTGGTCAGATATGAATCAGGTGAGGCAGAGTTAAGTGACTTGCCCAGTCACATAGTGAGTGACAAGTGTCTGGGGCTGGATTTGAACTCTAGTCTTTCTGACTCCAAGGCCAGTGGTTTATCTACTGCACCACCTACCTGCCCAAGGGTTAAAGAAATATGATTATGCCCAAGATCCACTCTAGTTTTCCAGATTTTCTCCCTTCCTTTCTCTCCTTTCATTCAAGACGTGTTGGACTATTTAAAGCCCATAGTATGTATGGGCCCTAGTTTTTCCCCCAGCCTACTTGAAATGCCCTCTCCATCATCTCTATCCCTCCAATTCCTAACATCCTAAGAGAAAGGTCTGATACCAGATTGCTTGTCTTGATCCTGTTAGACACCACGTAGCACTTCTTTAATGTACCTATAACAGAATTAGGAGTAGGGGGATGGGGGGGCCCTCTTCAAATATTTTAAAAGTTGTCACTGAAAATAAATTTATTTGACTCTAGAAGGCAAAAACTATCGGTGAGTGAAAGTTGAGGAGGTCGAGTTAGATTTGGTATCTAGGAAAAAAAAATCCCTAGCAATCCGAACTATCCAAAAATGGGTTTCGGCCGCACCGGGCGGTAGCGAAGTCCGTAAGGGCTCCCAGGGGCGGGATGGGACCTGTGCGCCACGGGGGGAGGTGGCGTCCGGAGGGCTCGGACACTGCTGCCCACCTCGGGTTTGATTCCGGGCAGCCTCCCAGGAAAGCCGGGCCGCGGGCAGGGCGAGGGCAGTGGCAGGAGGTGAACTTAGGACAAAGCCCGTCCTCGGGTCACCCTGCGGCGGCCAAAGGCAAGCTGCCTGCCACCCGCCCCGGGCCCCTGCGCGGGGGGAGGGGAGGGAAGCGCGTGGGGGGGGCCGAGGCGCCTCGTTGTCCCCCCGCCCTCAGCCGCCCCTGTGTTGGGCCTTGGGAAATCGCAGTGAGGCTCGAAGGTTAGGAGCGGGCCGCGGACGGCGAGTCGGCCACCGGCCCGGGCGCGGCGGCCTCGTCAGTAGGCACAGGGAGCCCGCGGCGGGGCAGCCGTGAGCCCCGCGGTGTTCTCTGGGAGTCGTAGTCCCCGGCGAGTCCCGGCGACCCCTTCTCCACCGGCGGAGAACTGCATTTCCCAGCTGCCCTTGCGGCGTGGCCGCCGGGGAGCGAGGCGCTGTGACGCCGTCTCGAGCCGCCGCGAGGGGGAGCGGACCGGAAGGCTACGGCAGCGCCGGGAGGCTCCGGAGCCGCCCGAGCAGCTGCGGGGCGGCGGGTAACGGCCGCGCTGCCGCCGCCGCCCAGCTTGGTGCCCTTTTCCCGCTCCCATCCCGGGGCGCCGCCTCCCCTCCCCTCCCCCACCCCCGCAGGGGCGCGTCAGGCCCGTGACCCCCAGCGGCGCGGGGTCGCGGACTCGCCGGAGCGATGAGGGGGTAAGGGGCGCCGCGGCAGCCGCCTCGACTCGGAGCCCTCCGTCCCCCCGCGGCTGCCTGCGCCGTCTCTCCGCCTCCCCCGCCCCGCAGGGGGCGCCGCTGAGGGGGCCGTGGGCCCCAGGCCCTCCGGCCGCCCCGGGCCGAGCCGCCGGCGCCGCTGAGCCAGGCGCGGAGCTGGGGCCGCCGCCGCCCTCCTCCCCGCGCCCCGGCCCCGGCCCCGCCGCGCCATGTGGCTGAGCGTGGGGCTGACCCTGCTGGTGATCGTGGCCACGCTGCTGTGCGTGCTGCTCTTCGTGCTGTGCGGTGAGTCCGCGGGGCCGCGGGGGCGCCGGGCCGGGGGGCCGCGGGGGCGCTGGGCCGGGCGGGCGGAGCAGGGCCGGGGGCGCCGAGCCGGGCCGGGCGGGCGGAGCAGGGCCGGGGCCGCGGGGGGCGCCGGGCCGGGCCGGGCCGGGCGGGCGGGCGGAGCAGGGCCCGGGCCGCAGCATTCACCCTCGGCCCGCTCCGGCCCCTCCCGGGCCGTGGCCGTCCGCGCTGACGAGGCGTTGAGCGCCAGGGCTATCCGGCGCGGGAGCGGCCGGGGAGCCCACCCCGATGCCAGGCGATGCCCTGGGGCCGCTCGGGCACGGCGGAGGCCGCGGGGGTGTTGGCCGAGCCACCTTCCAGTGTGGCTGCTTTCTCTAAAATACGAAGCATTTGCTTTTTTTAAAACTTCAGACAACGCTGATTTCCGAGCGATTTGATTTGCCCTTCTCGCCTCCGCCGGTCTTTTTTTTGACACCTGGTAGGATCAAGCCCAGGAAATGAACACATTGGCATTTTCAAACCCTTGCCTTGACTTTTCCACATTTCTTTTATAGGTGGGGAATGGAAGTGTTTTTGCTAGGGTTGTATTGTAGACGATCTTTATTTTTCTGTGATGAGTATTCCTAACAGGAGTTGTGCATTAAAGTCCAAACTTGGCTTCAGTTTGAACCCAAAATAGGATTCCAAAAGAAATCTTTATTTAATTATTTTTTTAGGTTTTTGCCAGGCAATGGGGTTAAGTGGCTTGCCCGAGGCCACCCAGCTAGGTAATCATTAAGTGTCTGAGGCCGGATTTGACCTCAGGTCCTCCAGGCTCCAGGTCCGGTGCTCTATCCACTGCACCACCTAGCTACCCCAAAAATCTTAATGTTTTGCAAAGTTAATTTAAAAGTGTAGCTCAAGTTAATTTTATTGTAAAGTGCTTTCAACGTAAAGGTCAGAAAATCCAACATAGGTTGTTGATAATGATGATGCTTGAGCTAATGGATTTCTTCAGAAATTGGGCTAAATTTTATTCTTGGTTAAATATTAGCACAATTTTAGACTCTTTTGACACCTTGATACTGAGACCTACTATTAACTAACTAAAAATGCCACTGTTATACCTCTTTTTATTACACTTAGCTATATTGAGCATCTCAGATATTATGGGATTTTTTTGTGGCAACCCTGCCTCAAGCAGTTGCCATCACTCACATCATTTCTCTGTTACATTTTGATATTTTGAAGTTTTTCAAATTTTTCATTGTGATTTTATTTGTTATAGTGATCTAAATTCAGGTATCTTTGATGTTACTATTCTAACTATTTTGTACCACAAACTGTACCCATGTAAGATGGCACATTGTGTGTGTTCTGATATAAGTCATTCCTGTCTCTTCCTCTCTTAGGGCTTCCCTGTTCCTTGACATAACAATATTGAAATTAAACCAATTAATAGCAATTAATAGTCATATAGGTATACTTGTATATACAAAGGAAATAGAATCAATTCATTTCTTATCTCCTTATCCTTTTTGTTTTAAGAAATTCAGGTTTGGAGCTGTGCCCTTAAAAATGATGTAACAAAACCATAAGATAGGTCACAGATAAAGTTTATATAGTCACAGCTTTTTTCTTAATTGAAAAATAAATTTCTCAGTGCAGACATACCTCAGAGATATTGCAGGTTCAGTCTAGACTACCACAATGAAGCAAATAATGCAGTAAATTGATTTTGATTTCCCCCTGCATATAGAAGTTATTTTTATACTACACTATTAAGTAGTCTATTAAGCGTTCAATTGTATTATGTCTAAAACCATGTACCTGCCTTAATTAAAATACATTTTTCCCCCAAAATGCTAATCATCATCGCAACCTTGAGCAAATTGTAATAACTTGCTGGGGGCGGGGGTCTTGCCTCAATGGGATGGCAAGATCAGGGTGGTGGTTGTTGAAGGTTGAGGTGGCTCTGACAATTTCTTAAAATTAGACAACAATGAAATGTGTTGCTTCCTAGAGGCTGTTATAGAATTTATTAATTAGCCTAATTTCAGTATTGTCAGTCTTGTATGAGTAAGGTTTGTGGCACCCCAAACAATTACAATAATGATATCAAAGATCATTGATTTTAGATCACCACAACAGATATAATAATGAAAACTTGTGAAATATTGTGAGAATTTTCAAAATGTGACACAGGAATACACATGAGCCATATCTGCAAAGTGCAATAAAAGGGAGGTTTGCTTGTACTAAACCTCAGGATGCTATCAAATTTTACTTAGGTTCATTTTTTTTCTGATCATGACTTTTTTTTCTAGTTCTACTGCTGCTGTTGACTGTGTTTCATAGTTTCCTTTGAAGGATGAGCATTCTCTTTCCTTTGATTGTCCTGGGCTCCCTCATCTCTCTGTGATAGGTGTTCTTAACCTTTTTTGTCATAGACCTTTTGCCAGCCTGGTGAAACCTATGGACCTCTTCTCAGTTTTAGTATTTTTAAATGAATAAAATGAAATATGGAATTACAGAGGAAACCAATTTTATTAAAATACAGTTATCAAATAGTAAGCAAATCCACAGCTCCCAGCTTATAACTCCTGCTCTGAAATCTCGACAGCTGGAATGAGTTCATTGATCACCTTTATGAAAATTTCCAGATCTTCTATATTTAGCCTCATTTTCTGAATTCTAACCACAAATTGCCCATTGTATCTCTCCAACTGCATATTTCATAAGTCATATTCATCATGTCTAAAGCAGATAAATTCTCCAACCCTTAAGTCTTGTCTTTTTCCTAGAGTGCAAGCTATCCTTCCATTTACCAGGTTAAATCTAGAAATCATCTTGTCATTTTTGTCTTCTTCAATATCACTTACATCAGTTCATGTCATTTATATGACTTTCACCCTCATTTGTATCCTAATCACTACTCCTTTGAAGAATTGGAATATCTTCCTAATTGTTTTTTCTGCCTACAGTCTGTCTCCTTTCAGATCCTCCGCACAGTTGCAAGTTGATATTTCTAAAGCATAGATCTAAGTTTGTCATTCCTCTGCTTATGCAACTTCAGTAGTTCCCTCTTGCTTCTAAGAAAAAATATAGACTCCTTGATTTGACTTTTAAAACCTTTCATGGTCTGTCCTCTACTATTCTAGGCTCTATTAACTTTATCTCCTTTACTTCCTCTCAAATTCCAGCCAAACTGGCCTACTGCTATTCTAAAACACTTAAGATCTTATCACTGAGAGTGCTTTTGGATTAGTCTGCTACTCTGCCTCAGAATCTGTAATTCAAGTGCCACTCCCTATTGAAAATCTTTTCTGATTCTTCCCAGGTGCTGGTTACATCTTCCTCTCATTATTTTGTATATATTTGTATATATTTTATGTTATATATTCTAAATAGAGATTGTGCTCCTGCTTCCACACTCACCCATATAAGCTCCTGAGGGCAGGGGTTGTTTTTCCCCCACATTTATCAAGTATTTAATAATAATAATAATGCTTGGTAATTGAATAATATACTTGTACTCAAACTGCAATTTACATAGATTGTGGATAATTAGGATTTTTAGAATAAAGATGACTGGGTTTTTGGGGAGGAGGGAAACTTGCTTTACTCTAAGTTGTTCAGTCACTAACCCCCATTTAGGGTTTTCTTAGTAAAGAAGCTGGAGTGATTTGCTGTTTTCTTTTAAAACTTTTTATAGATGAGGAAACTGAGGTAAACAGGGTAAAGTGATTTCCTTAGGGTCACATAGCTTTTAAGTGTTTGGTCATATTTGACTGACAGGACCCAAAGTAGTCCCCATGTGATCAGGCAACCTTTTGATCTCAATTTGGTTTCTAAATAGGTTCTCCTACTGTAAGGAGAATTCAGCTTATAAATTATTAAACTGGCTTTTAGTCAGGTAAGCTATATGAGCCATTCCCATCCCTACTCCAAGTAAATACAAGGATTCCAGATGAGTTAAAGATAATTTTCATTATTATCATCAAATTCCTACTCAGTTATCTAATATTTAGTAAACTCTTGATCAATGCCTGTTGATTTGGTGAGGAAGCAGAGAAAAGCTTAGCATTCTTGATGCTTTACTTCAACTGCCAAATTAGGTTGTGTTCTAAGACTTATCTTTGATAGCTTTTTCTTACCCTTTAATGCTGAATGGTTTATAGTTTATTGCTGTTGAAGACTTTAAATCCTTCTCTAGTGCTTAAAAATGTATTAATAGAACTGAATAAGATATTTGAGATAATATAAAAGATTTATAGAATGAAGGTTGTACATTATTAGTGCCTATCAATTAATGTCATTCTCTCTGCCAGGCTCCCAGAAGATTTGGTTTTTTTTATGAGGGTCTGGGAGAGGGGCTCTAAGAGTAACCTTTTCTTTCTTTACTGAATCAGTTTGCATTACTGGACAGCATAAACTAATACAGAATTAGGTGATTACTTTATATTGATTTGAAATGCATAATTTATGAAGACTAGGAATTAATTTTGTGTGCAGGCAGGTGTATTTATATAATTTTTATCTTTATGCATGTACTGTGGTGCAGTAGATCAATTTTTATATAAATTCAGCATACATAGTACTGTACATATTATAAAATAAGTTGCCTTAATTGTTTTTATCTTTACATAAACCTGTGCCTTGCATAATTATTTTAATGTTTATTTAGTTTTGTCCTTGCTCATTCAAATTGGGGTCAAAATTATTTTTATAAAAATATTAAAATGTTATTTATTTATCTATTGAAATATTTATTCCCTTTTCCAACTACATATTTGTATGATAACTGATTTGCAAAAATATGTAAAACAATGTAATTTTTCTCAGTAATATTTTTTTGTTGAGAAAATCACATTTTTCATAAAATGTTACTCATGTTAACAAGTAGTGTGTATTTTTAAATGAGTTAATACATTCTAATAAGTTAACAGTTTTAGTTACCAGTACATATAAATATCAATAAGCAACTCCCATAAACAGAAGAATTCCAGTAGACTTGAAAGACAATTTTTTTTTTGCAAGAGAACTCAGTAGGTATTGAATTAAAATTGCAGCCCTGATTGAAACAAAGCTGGTAAATGAATAATAGCTTACCAAAGTTGGAGCTGACCTCAGTGATGGAGAGAGAGGGCTACGAAGCTGGCATAGTTTTTTAAATTAAAGGTAATGTAGTCAGCAAGCTTGTATTTCCCCCAAAAGGAGTGACCATGTGATTACCACTTGCTAGAAAGCACGCATGCCACCATTGTCAGTGCATATGCAGTGAAAGAAAAATGTTATTATGAAGACCTGGAGAACCTCATTATCAGTTGCCAAAAGAGGTAAGCTTGGTGACTTTAACACCAGAAGGGGTACAGACTATCAGACATAGCAGGGAGTCCTTTGCAGGAATGAAGTCAGAAACAGCAATAGTCACTCATTGAAATCTTGTGCATCTTATAACCACATCACTAACACTCTTCCATTTACCTGAATGTATTAAAACCCTGTGGATATACTGTAACAGTAGATATTATTGGTTTGATTAAAATGATGGAGAAATTTTGAAGCTGCTAAATGAAAAGTGAGAACTCCATAGGATTTACTTGCAGGATAGTTCATCTCTAAGAAGATAGTGTTTAACTCCTTGAAAGTGCAGTTCAAGCTTAGAGAGAATTGTAGGATTCTTCACTCAGTAGGAAAGTAGATGAAATTGTTTTATGTTTATAGTAACAATCCAAAGTACTTTTATGATATCCTGAAGGATATTCATGGATTAAAAGACTTTGGCAATTCAACTACTCAACACTGATGGTGCCACATTAATTAGTGATATGGACATGATCCTGGAGAGATGGACCAAATACTTCAATAGAGTTCTCAACAGACTGCTATCAACCAGTCCTGAAGGCATTGATTGTTTACCTCAGCATTTGGAGTCATTTTGGAGTCAGTTCCTCTTTAGCTGAAGAGGTTTTAAATGCTATTAGACCCCTCCTGTATGGCAAAGCTCCTGGTGCTGAATCTATTTCAACTGAGGTTTATAAATCAGGTGGTCCACTCATATAAAAGCGAACTGAAATCTTCTGGATTATATGGGAAAAGGAGGTTATCAACCCCCAGGAATTCAAGGATGTCTCTACTTCCTCTATAAAAGGAAAGGAAATAGATTATCCTGGGGGGGTGGGAGGGGTCTCTTAGTCACTGCTGGCAGTTTTCTTGCCAGGGTCCTCCTCATTTGGATAATCCTTCACTTGGAAGATGGCTAATCTACCCAAGAGCTAGTGTGGCTTCTTAAAGAGTTGAGGAATGGTTGATATGGTATTTGCTGCTCAACAACTTTAGGAGAAATTCCAGAATCTGAATAGAGATCTACATATAAAGTTTCTTGATCTTGATATGCTGAGGGCTCCTGAAAGATCTTGGCAGAATGTGATTGTTTGAAGAAGTTTGGCCATGTTGTATTCCAGTTTAATGATGGCATGCTTGAACAGGTTCTGGATAATGGATAATGCTTTCTGTTTTCCCATGTCATCAATGGAGTGAAGTAGAATTTTGTGCTTGCTCACAACCATGCTTTTTAGAATGATGTTTTCAGTGATGTCAGACTCCTTCAGCAAGAACAAAAACAGCATCATAGTCAACCTTGATAATTTGATGGCAGATTATTTAACTTGAAAAGACTATAAGCCAAAACTAAAGAGGAGGAAGAGTTGGTGTGTGATTTGCAGATAATTTTTTTTTTTTTTTGCAGATGATTGTGTAAAGAGTGCAACCTCTGAGGCTGAGATGAAACAGAGTATGGATCAATTCTCTGCCACTTGTGCTAATTTGAACTTGAAAACAGGTTCTCTACCATACCATCAACACATAGAACCACTGGTTATAGCAATTGGAGAAATTTTGAATACTGTAAATTTAAAGTTCCCGTACTTTGGCAGTATACTTTAAAGGGATCTACACATGATGTGCACATAATGACATGTGACATATGCCAGTGGTAGCTCAGTGTTTAGGAGGCTCAGATAAGTGTGGAAGAGAAGAGTTATGCTGCTGGTTTATAGAGCTGTAGTACTGACCTCATTTGTTCCTATGAAACCTGGACAGTATACCATAACCATGCCAGGAAACTGAATTACTTTCATTTGAATTATTTTGGGAAGATTATGAGGATCACCTGGCAAGATAAGGTGCTGGAAGTCCTTTCTCAAACTGAAGGTCAAACTCTACTGCAGAAAGTTCAACTCTTATAGGCTGACATTGTTCGAATACCAAACATACACTTGTCTAAGACTAATTTATGGAGAACTAACACAAGGCAAGTACTCCCATGGAGGTCAGAAGAAGCTATACAAGGATACTCTCTCAAGGTCTCTGAAAAACTTAGGAATCAATTGTAAGACCTGGGAAACATTGGCTTAGTATGCCCAGTATACCTCCATCAAAAGAAGGCACTGTGCTTTATGAGCAAAGCAGAATTGCTTTAGCCCAAAAGAAGTATCAGATGCACAAATTTAGGGACATTCCCACTCCAAATGTTCATAAAGAGTATTTGTGCCAAATAAATCTGTGATAGAGCCTTCTGAGCTTGTATTAGTCATCAATCACAATTGGACAACTCTGTACCTTGACCCTGAGATAGTGATGTCATTTTAGTCCTCTTTCAGCACATGAAGGACAACAGCTGACCAAATGACTGGCATAAATTTAGGATTCTTTTTTTTTTTAAGGAAAGATTTTATTTATTTTGAGTTTTACAACCCCCCCCATTCTTGCTCCCCCCCCCACAGAAGACATTCTATAGTTGTTTACATTGGTTCCATGTTATACATTGATCTCAGTTGAATGTAATGATAGAGAAATCATATCCTTAAGGAAGAAAAATAAAGTATGAGATAGTAAAATTACATAATAATGCAATGCTTTTTTTTTTTTTCTAATTTGATGGTTAATAGTCTTTGGTCTTCATTCAAAGTCCATAATTCTTTCTCTGGATACAGATGTTTTTTTCCATTGCAGATAGCTCAAAATTGTCCCTAGTTGTTGCACTTGAAGGGATGAGCAAGTCCATCAGGGTTGATCATCACCCCCATGTTGCTGTTAGGGTATACAATATTTTTCTGGTTCTGCTCATTTCACTCAGCATCAGTTCATGCAGATCTTTCCAGGCTTCCCTGAATTCCCATCCCTCCTTGTTTCTAATAGAACAATAGTGTTCCATGACATCAAAAAGGATTCTTTTTAGAGGTAGAGGTTAGGAAAGAATGTATTCCAGACAGAGAGTGGCCATATGCAGTTTTGTGTATGAAAAACAACAAGAAGGCAAGTTTAGACAGTTTGAAGAATACATGATTGAAAGAGTAGGAACTACTTTGTTGAAAAACTTGGAATGCTAACTAACTGCCCCAGATAATATAGGTATCTATGTATCCCTCTCACTACACACACACACACACAGGTAAACATAAACATGCAGATATAAACATTAAGGAACTAAACAGTACTAAATATTTGGGAAGACCAGAGAGGCCTTTGGAGGGGGTTTTTAAAGGATGCTAGGGATTCTGTAAATTAGAAATAGGGATGAAGTATGTCCTAATTGTGCAATACTACTTGTAAAAAGGCACAGATGTGGTACTTGTAGATTTCAGTATGGACAGTGAACAAACCAGTTTCTTCTCCAGGATAGAAGATGGATAAAGGAGTCTGATGACATAAAGCTGAAAAGTATATAAGAAGCTAGAGTGTATTCAGTTTTTAAATGCCAGGCTAGACTTTTGTATTTTAGTAAAGACTTAGATAAGAAGCCATTGGAAAATTTTCTTTGTGGAATAAAAGAGTTACTTGGTCAGTTTTACTTTAGAACTATTTTGGGAGGAGCTTTGTGGAAGATGATGTGTACATACACAAATAAAAAAAAACATTCAATTGGGTATAGGAATCTATCTTACCCTACAGAGAAGTAGGACAGAAAAGGATAAGACAAAGGGGTGGGTTGATAAAAGGGAAAGTGAGTTAAGGGAGACAGTAATCAGAAGCAAAAACAGATTTTTGAGGAAGGAATTGGGGGAAAAGAAAGAAGGATAAACAGAAAGAAAATAGGATAGAAGAAAATAAAGAGTAATCACAACTGAATGGGAAATGAGATTTCCTTCAGTGAAATAAGAGGGAGGGGAAAGGATAAGAGAAAGGGGTGGGATGATAAAAGGGAGGGTGAATTAAGAACAGATTTTTGAGGAGGAATTGGGGGAAAAGAAGGATAAACAGAAGAAAATGGGATCGAGGGAAATAAACAGTAACTGAATGTAAATGAGACAAAACAAAAAGGGATAGCAGAATGGATCAGAAACCAGAATCCAACAATCTTGATGTTTACCAGAAACAGTACTTGAAACAGACAGTCATGATCTCTGACAAATCAAAAGCAAAAATAAACTAATTAAAAGGGATATGCAGAGATATGACATCTTGCTAAAGAAAAAGAACCAAAGACAATGAAGTAAATCAATTCTAAACATACATGTACCAAATAGCATAGCATCCAAATTCTTAAAGAAGTCAAATGGACTACAGGAGCAAAAAGTAAAACTCTACGAGTAGGGGATCTCAGCATTCTCCTCAGTTATTCACCATAAAGTAAATAAGAAAGAAGTCAAGGTGATGAATAGAATTTTAGAAAAATTAGATGATAGATATTTGGAGAAAACTAAATGAGAATAGAAAGTATACTTTTTTTCTAAATTGTATATAGCACCTTCACAAAAATTCCATCTTGTTATGGGCATAAAAACCTCACAATCAAATGCAGAAAAACAAATATTAAATGTGCCTTTTCCAGCCCATGCTGCAATAGCTATTACACTTAATAAATGACTGCAAGCATAAATTAAAAAGATATGTGGAAACTAATATTAATGAAAGAATGAGTCAAAGAACAAATCAATAATTTCTTTAAAGAGGATAACAACAATAAAACAACATTCCAAAATTTGTGGAACCAAAATAGCACTTAGGGAAATTTATATCTCTTAATACATATATATGTATATATACATATATATATTATAAAAGAGAAAGTGCATGCAGATCAATGAATTGAGCATGCAATTAAAAAACAACTTAGAAAAAGGAACAAATTAAAACTACCCAATTAAATGCCAAATTGGAAAATCCTAAAAATCAAAGGAAAGATTAATAAAATTGAGAAAAAACACACTGAACTAATAAATAAAACTAGGATGTAGTTTTATGAAAAAATAAAATAAACTATTGGTTAATTTAATTTTTATAAAAAAGAAAATTAAATGGTCAAAAATAACAGGGTTGAATACTACCAATGAAGAGGAAATTAAATAAATTATTAGGAGTTATCTTGCCAGTAAAATTGACATCCTAAGTGAAATAGATGAATATTTACAAAAATATAAATTGCCTACGTTAATGGAGGAAAAAATGTACTGAATTAACTTTATCTTAGAAAAAAGGTTGAACTCCCTAAAAATAGGACTGGATGGATTTTCTAGTGAATTCTACCAAATATTTAAGGAACAGTTTATTCTAATACTATGATAATTATTTTGAAAAAAAGGAAAGAGTCCTGTAAAATTCCTCTTATGATACGAACCTGATTTTGATAACTAAATCAAAGAGACCAAAAACAGTGAAAGAAAATTATAATTCAATTCTCCTAAATAATATTGATGCAAAATTTTTAAATAAAATTCTTACAAAGAGATTATAGCAATATATCATAAAGTTCACACATTGTGACTCTGTGATTTTTTACCAGGAATGCAGACATGATTCAGTATTAGGAAGAATTAGGATCATAATTTGACCATATTGATATATAAAAACAAAAAATCATATGATTATATTGGTGTAGAAAAAAAATTAACAAAAAACCACCCATTTTTGTGAAAAACAATAAAAAGCAAGGGAATCCTTAAAACATTTCCTGAAATGACAAGTATCTCTAAAACCCAAAGTAAGCATTATTCATAATGGGGATAAATTTACCCAGATTCAGACTTTACCCTATATCAAATCTTTCTGGGACCACTGAAAACTTGCAGATTCTCAACCTGTCTGAGATCCTGGAATAATACAGTGTTTAATATCCTAAGAAAAGACCAGACATCAAGTCCAGAGTCAGGAAATACAAAAATAATTGGAGGTCTTTTTTTTTCTTAGGTTTTTGCAAGGTAAATGGGGTTAAGTGGCTTGCCCAAGGCCACACAGCTAGGTAATTATTAAGTGTCTGAGACTGGATTTGAACCCAGGTACTCCTGACTCCAAGGTCGGTGGTTTATCCACCGCCACCTAGCCTCCCCGGAGGTCTTTTTAAGATTGTTAAAAATTGGGAATTTGAGCAGTGGTTCATAAATTGAGGAATGAATAAATAAGTTGCAGTAGAGAAATGTAGAGAACTATTATCAGGATTTAATAATTCATGATTTGAGAGAATCAATGATGAAACATGCTACCCCTTCCGTTAGGTGAATGAAGAAAGCAGAAATTATTTTTGGACATGGTAAATGTGGAAGTTGTTTTAATTAACTGTACATATTTGTGATGAATTTTGTTGTCCTTGTGTTCTCAATTTGAGGGGATGGAGAAGATAGAGTAGGAGGGTAAAAGGAGGATCTGTTTAAAATAAAACATTTTTTAAATTTAATATTTGTTTATTCTCATTTTGTACGATGATTTTTTAATACATTAATAAAATATTATTGTTTAAGAGTAAACAAAATACCCCTCCCCCAAAATAGGCTCACTTGAGCGATAAAGGGGAGAGGGAAAAAAATTAAAATTAAAATAATAATAGTAATAATTGTAGGTATGGCCAAGTGGCGCAGTGGACAGAGCACCAGCCCTGGAGCCAGGATCGCCCGAGTCCATATCTGGCCCTGTACACCCAACAATTTCCCAGCCGTGTGACATGCAAGCCACCCCAACCCCACTGCCCTGTATAAACCAAAAAAAGAAAAAAAAAGACCTAAAATAAAATAGTAATAATAGTAGGGGTTGGCTGGGTGACAGACAGAGCACTGGCCCTTGAGCCAGGAGCACCCAGGTCCAAATCCAGCCTCAGACACCCAACGATCACCCAGCTATGCGGCCCCAGGCAGGCCATCCAGCCCCATTTGCCCTGCCACCCCCAAATAATAATAATAATAAAAACATGTGCTTCAGTCTGTGTTCCAACACCAACAACTGTGTCGTGGGCAGATTACATTCTTTACATTTTTTAAGATAAGTTCATCACAAAAGTTACTTCCATATTTTTCCACTGTTGCCATTACTGATCACAACTCCCTCCTTTGGTATTTCTCCACTACCATGTGCTATATTTTCTCTTTCCTTTCACTGACTCTGCTGTAGGGTAGCTGAGTGGCGCAGCAGACAGATCCCTGGTCCTGGGGCCAAGAGACCCGGAGCCCCCATACCACCCTTTAGGCCCATCATCCACTTGGCCCTATGGTCCTGGCCAGGTCATCCAATCCCAGCCCCTTGCAAGAAGTAAAAAAGAAAATGCATTATATCTGACCACTCTCACCCCCATGGCCCATCCTCTCCTCCATTCACATCCCCCCCTTCCCCCATCTCCTTCTTACTCCAGATTCCCATACCCCATCGAGTATATATGCTGTTTCCTCTCCTAACCACCTCTGATGAGAGCAAAGATTTTCTCATTCTTCTTGCCTTCCCCCCTTCCATATCATTGCAATAGCTCATTGTAATAAAGAAAAATCTTATATGAAATATCTTGGCCTATTCCCCCTCTCCTTTTTCTTTCTCCCATTACATTTCCCTTTTTTCTATTGACTCCATTTTTACACCATATTTTATCTTCAAATTCAGCTTTCTCCTGTGCTTCAACCATAAAAGCTCCTTCTATTCTGCTCTATTAACTGAGAAGGTTCATATGAGTATTATCAGTGTCATTTTTCTATGCAGGAATACATGCAGTTCATCCTCATTAAGTCCCTCATATTTCCCCCCTCTCCTCCAATCTCCATGCTTCACCTGAATCCTGTATTTGAATATCAAACCTTCTGTTCAGCTCTGGCCATTCTAACAGGAGCATTTGAAATTCACCTGGTTCATTGAAAGTTCATCTTTTTTTTCCCTGGAAGAGGACATTCAGCCTTGCTGGGTAGTTCATTCTTGGCTGCATCTAAGCTCTTTTGCCTTCCGGTATATTATATTCTAAGTCCTGTGTAATCCTGACTGCAGCTCCACAATATTTGAACTGTGTCCTTCTGGCTGCTTGTAATATTTTCTCTTTGACTTGGGAGTTCTGGAACTTGGTTATAATATTCCTGGGGGTTGGTTTTTTGGGATCTCTTTCTTGGGGAGATTGGTGGATTCTCTCCATTTCTATTTTACCCTCTGCTTCTAGGATATCAGGGCAATTTTCCTGTAGTAATTCTTTGAAAATGATGTCAAGGCTCTTTTTCTGATCATGACTTTCAGGTATTCCAATAATTTTTAAATTATCTTTCCTAAATCTGTTTTCTATATCAGTTGTTTTTTTCAATGAGATGTTTCACATTTTCTTCTAACTTTTCATTCTTTTGGTTTTGAAGTATTGAGCCCCGATTTCTCGTAAATTCATCAATCTCCACGAGTTCTATTCTTTGTCTGAAGGATTTGTTTGCCTCAGAGAGCTTTCTTATCTCTTTTTCCATCTGGCCAGTTCTGCTTTTTAAAGCATTCTTCTCCTCAATAACTTTTTGAACTGTTTTATCCATTTGACCTAAGCTGGTTTTTAGCATGCTATTTTCTTCAGCATTTTTTTGTATTTCCTTGACTAAGCTGCTGACTTCATTTTCATGTTTTTCCTGGATCTCTCTCCTTTCTTTTCCCAGTTTTTCTTTTAACTCCCTCATTTGATTTTCAAAGTTTTTTTGAGCTCTGTCCTAGACTGAGCCCAATTTCTGTTTTTCTTGGAATCTTTAGATGCAGGAGCTTGTGCTTCCTCATCTTCAGACTGAGTGTTTTGATCCTTCTTGGGCTCACAGGCAAAATATTTCTCAATGGTGTTCCTCTTGTTTCTCTGCTTGCTCATTTTCCCAGCCTTAGCCTGTTTTGGGGGTGCTTCCTGAGCTTTTGGGACACTCCCACAAGGGTCTCAGTGTGTGAGGCTCTGTCCTCCCTCCTGGTCTGTGAATGACCATAAGTGCCCCCCTCTGCCACAGGGCTGAGGTAGGGGGACCCTGCTGTTCTATGGAGGTCCTAGACTGCGATCAGGATCTGAATGTGGTTAGAACCCCAGATTCCTGTACCAGGGGCAGGGCTAGGCAGTCTCTCTCTTCACTCCCCTCCCTAGGTTCAATGGGCTCATGCCCTGGGGGCTCCTGCTTACCATCTCTTCCTGCGTCTGTTTCCTGGATCTGGACTGCCTTGGCCACACTGTTGTGTGCCCTGAGTGCTCGGCTTCAGAGGTCCCCGGCTGTTCCCCAATTTGTGCCTGGTGCTCCCTGGGTTGTAGGTCAGGAGACTCCCCTGCTGCTGTGAGCCGTGGCTCCCAGCTCCCTGGGGCTGCCTCCGGGAGGCTGAAGTTCTTTGGCTCTGGCAGGCCACCCCTCTGGCGGGCGCCCCTTCGACCCCGGGGAGCAGAGCCTTTGCTCTTTTCGGGGTTACCTTAAGTAGGAGAATTGCCTCACTGCATCCCTTTATGGGTTCTGTCTCTCAAAAATTTAGTTAGAGTCCTTAGTTTATAAGTTTTATGAGAGAGCACCGAAGACAGGATCCTCTCTTGTCACCATCTTGGCTCCACCCCTCTTCAAAAATATTTTAAAAAAATATAGACTTTTTTAGTGAACTTGAATCTTATTTAAAGGAAATGATCATTTTTGTTTCAATAATTTAAAGGCTCAAGTTTATCTAATTCTGTTTTATCTAATTCAGTTAGCCAAACCTAACAGAAAAGAAAGTAAAAGCAGCTAGCTATTTAATCCTGTCCTTTACATTATTGAAAAACTGGAGGCCACTAGGAGCGAGCTCTCCTATTAATATTCTTCATCTCAAGACCCCTTATTGCTGTTATTTTGTATTTTTCCTAGTGTCTGGCAAAGAAAGTGATCTTTCTTATCCAGGCCACCATCCCTCCAGATATATTTGATCCCCTCCCCTCCCATCTTCTCTGTAAAATTTCATCCACAATCATCCCCCTCCTCTGAAATCTTCAACCTTCCTTGTCTATAACCTCTTTGTCTATGGTTTTCAAACACTCCCAAGTTATCCACTGAAATCCCCTTTATTTTATATTTTCTGCATGAACCCTTTCCTGATCCCTTCTAATTACTAGTGACCTCTCTCCAAAACTGCATGGGTGAACATATGTAATTCCTACATCAATTAGATTTTTGGTCAAAAGTTAAAACTGTTGAATTCTCATTCTCACAATTAATTAACAAAGTATATTATGAAGATAGATATTTATATATAAAGCTGTTGTATAGAGATGGAAAATATTGCCATGATATAGCTATGGTTATGAAGATTAGAAAGAATTGAAAGGAATGTTAGGATCATCTTTCCAAACCCCTCATTTTATGAATGAGGGAAAAAACATCAACAGAAGTAATTGTCCAAAGTCAATCAGTTAATTAACAAGTATTTATTAATTGCCTACTTTGAGCCATGTACATGTAAGCCCTAGATACAAATGCAAAAATGAAACAATTTCTACAAATAAGTTTCCCCATTCTAATGATGGGGAAAACAAGTACATATAAAACTGTATATGACAAATATGAAATGAGTAAGTCCAAATATATACAAAGTAGTTAGAAATGGAGGGCACTGGCATGGGTGATCAGGAAAGGCTTCAAGCTTTGAAGTACAGAATAATGCTGAGATTACAAACTGGAGATGGAAAATTGGAAGAGGATTATAGAGAAAGAAAAAGCAGAATTCCACAACTGATTGGATATGGAAGTGAGAGAATGTAATGAGTTGGTAATGCTAGAAGACTGGAAGAATATACTGTGGCTTTCCTTTGACAGAAATAAGGAAATTTAGAAGGGGGAGAATTTAAGGAAAAGGTAATGATTTCAGTTTTGGAAATATTAATTTTGAAATGTCCCCAAGGACATTCATTTTCAAATATTCAATAGGCAGTTGGTGATGCAAGACTGAAGTTTGGGGGGGGGGAGATAGACTGGAATAAAAATCTAGGGGTTAGCTGTATAAATATGATTTTTGAAGCCATTGAGTACTGATGAAATTACCAAGAAGGACAGTGTGAAGCTGATGATAAGCTGATAAAGGACAGCGAGAAGGCGATCACTTTTCTTTGCTAGACACTAGAAAAAAGACAGAATAACAGCATTAAGGGGTCTTGAGATGAAGAGAATAGGACAGTTCACTCCTAATGGCCTCAAGTTTTTCAATAATGTAAAAGACAGGATTACATAGCTAGTTGCTTTTACTTTCATTTCTGTTAGGTTTGGCTAACTGAATTAGATAAAACAGAATTAGATAAGCTTTAGCCTTTAAATTATTAAAACAAAAATGACTCCTTTAAGAAAGTGCAGAACCATATCAAGTGCAGCAGATAGATCATGAAGATTGAGGACTGAGAAGACTATCAGATTTGGCGATTAAGAGACCATTGATAACTGGATCGAGAGTTTTCAGTGAAATGATGAGGTTGGAAGCTGAAGTGAAAAGAGAGGAAATGGAAGAAGTGACTATGTAACAGGTTATATTCTAGGAGTTGGGCTGATAGAAGGAAGACTGGGATGTATGTCTAAAAGGTTTTTGAGGAGGAGAGATTTGGGCATGTCAAGAAAAAGGGCCTCCTCTTTGCCAGAGATACAATGGTAGAAAAGAATGGGAAAAGAAGCTGACTTTTTGATTTCAGTTTTCTAAGAGTCAAGACTTCCACCTCCCACCCCCAAATTGAAAGGGAACAACAGTGAGCAGATCAGAAACTATGGAATGGTTGAAGAAGAAAGAGAAGGTTGGAAATTGCTTCTTTGAGGAGTGAAATAGGGAATTGCTTAGGGAGGAATAATAAAAGGTCTACCTTGTTGCATTAAGGGGCAATCTGAGATAAAATAACATTTTATAATATACCAGCCAGCTTGGTTATGAGACCTCTTCCATTTATCTTAGTGGTTAATTTATAGTGAAATAGAGATTATAAAGAATTATATAGTATATAAAGCACATTAGATATTTCATAGGCTGGGGTAAGATAGTAGAGTGGAAAAAAGTGTAGACTTAGAATCAGTCACAGAGACTCAGTTAATCATTTAACTAGCTAACCTCTCTGCATCTTCTTCTGGAAAATGAAGATAATATTTGAGATTATTATTAGTCTTTAGCCAGGCATCATATTGGGGAAATGGGGACTTTAAGATAAATTTGACATAGACTGTTTTCTTAAACTTAGAATCTGACTTTTGGGGTGTAAGCCTAAATAAAATTGCAAATGTTGAAGACTGATAAGTGCACGTGTATTCACACACATAGAGACAGCCATAGATACACAAGACACACACATATATACCCCCCACCCACACACACACCCTTTTCTTCCTGACCCATGTTCTTCTGGGCTCTCCTGGACTCTATAGATTGTCTTTTCTAGAATGAAAGGAAGGTTGTAAGGGGGGAGAACTGAGTAAAAGAGAGATTATAAGATGGAGGATTTCATTCAAAACTTCCTTAATGATTGTAACACCACACATGATATTGTAAGATGGATGTTCTTCCTTTTGAGTGTCCAGACAACCCTCTCTAAATATTCTTAGTTAAATATTTCCTTTATTTTCTATCCAGATGCTTTCCTTTTTACTTCTTCACTATGCCCTTAAGCACCATCATCTAGTAAGATTGCATCAACCCTAGGATGTACACCCCATCAATATTCTTGACCCTTGGGACCTCTCTGATTGGAAGAAGAGAAGAGGCCCTCTCAAAACCTCCTATATATAAGGAGGGTGCCCAGGCTAGCCTTTTCTTTCTTTCTCACTACCAAGTCCTTTGGACTTGTCTCATCATTTTCCTTTCTCCCTCACTCCTTTCCCCAAGCTTTTCAACTTCCTTTTGAGTGTGCTCTTCTTTCACTAGATCGTAAGTTTTTTGAGGGGGAGGAAAGACTCTCTCATATGTGTATCCTCACTGCTTGGCTTAGTGCTGGCATTTAACAAATGTTTGTGCCAACTGTACTGTTTTAGGAGCATGATTCTAGTCCAGGATTTAACACAGTCTAGTGATCCTTGATATTTATGGATTGAAGACATTAGAAAAAGTAAAGGATTGCCTTAGACAAAATGCTCTGAGAAATTTGAATAGGAGATAATTCTATGTTAAGCCATTGGTCCATAAAACTTTTAGCAAACATTAATAAACTATTATTATTATGGTAAGAATTATGTGCTAGGCATCCCCTGCTAGGCTTAACACAACAGCTGTTTTACCAGAAATTAGAAGGTGAGGTGCCTTTAGAATTTTGAAAAGTTCTCTAAGCCCAAGTAGTTCAGTGGATAGAATGCTGGACATAGTTGCAAAGACTTGAGTTCAAATTTGATTTTAAATACTTACTAGCTGTTACCCTGAACAAGTCACTTAATCTCTGCTTCAGTTTCAGTAAAAATTTTAGTAATAAAGTGATCATTTTTGTAAAGTGCTTTGCAAACTTTAAAGCACTATGTATATGTATATGCTTGCTACTATTGTATGGTAGCCTTTGGTTAAGACATGCTCCTTATTATAAGAAACTCATTCTTTTACCTTGATATCTTTGTCTGTACTTGGCCTTTTACTCCTCCATAACAACCCCTGCACTTCTCTTGCACAAGATTCTCTCAATATTCAGGACTGATTGACTGATTTTTTTTGGTTTCTAAGGATAAGCCTCCTTTGCATCTCTAGATTCTGAGTGTGCTTTAGAAGAATGAGGAACAGATCTTTTATACCCAGAAAGAAATTTAACAGTAACTGGGAAGGCATGGATTATAAATGGTGAATGGATTGACAAGGGTCTTCCTGTCCTCAGCACAGTAAATCTGCATTATATCTTGCCTTCCAATATTAAAAACCCTCCTTAGGGAATCTGAATTCCTTCATATGTTACTTTGGAAGGAAAAAATTTGAGAATGCACCAGAGAGCTTTTTCTCAAGGAAAAAAAATGACAGTTCTTGCCCCAGTTATAAATAAAAGTTTTATTCTGTGAGCGCCCTGCATTATTGAATTTATAAGCAATAACTAGAACCTCTTCTTTCCTTGTAGAGTCTTCCAAACCTGGCCAGATTTCTCTTATTTGAAATTGATTTGTATTTGCTGGCACCTAAATATTGGATGAATAAAAGTTTAAGTAGTATATCCATATCTTTGTACCTATTAATTTAGTAGGGGGAATAAAAAAACACAGAAAACTGAGATTCTGGATAAACAGTCTAGATTGGGGTCTTGGTACAATAGGGGTAAATTGAAGAGTAGGACATGACTGAAACAACTGAATAATAATAGGGTTAAAATCAGGCACAATGGGTAAAAGGTACAAGGTGGCAAATCTAGTTTTGATGTTGAGAAAAAGAAAACTAAACAAAGCAAAATGAAATGCTTCTTAACAATTAGAGCTCACTTAAAATAGAAAGAACTAGCACCAAGACTTTTTTTTTGGTGGTTTTCAGGCAAGGACTGGATGACCCTTTGTTAAAACCCTTGTGTATGGGTTGATCTAGACAACCACTGAAACCCCTTGCAACTCTCAAAAATCTGATTCACAAATTTTATAACCAAATAACTACCAAGGCCTTCTGTGAATCTGAAATTTGAGATTTTATGAGTATGTAAAACCTAAAATGAGAGGCAAATGTGAAGGTGAATGTCCTTTTGAGAGGCATCTGAGACCCATAAAACATAAAAAGTACAACTATTCATTTGGTCAGTTTATTTTCTTAAGGAGGAAAGCCTGACTGCTAATGTGAAAACAAGTCATCAGTAAAATAATACCAATGCAAATGAAAGAATTTAAGTAATTGCCATTTATATCAGAGTTTTTGCAGGTGTGCTTAAAGAACAAATGGGGAAAATCTGGGTGCTACTCAGATTTCTTACAAAATGCTAATCATTGGACTATGCAGTAGTCTAGGGGCTTTTGTGTGAAATTGTATAGTTTGAAGTAAACAATCAAAGAAATGACAGCTAGAAAGAATTCTTGGAAGCTTTTGTTTCCTTTGCTCTGAGAGTTTCAGGGCAAGCAAAAGGAATTAAGATTTTAGATAAATGCTGTAATGTCTGATTTTTTTTTTAAACTTTTAATCAGTTCTCAAATTTAGAGTAATATTTGATAAAACTATTACTACCATGAAAAGAGATTAAATAATAAAAATGAAGAGTAAAAATTCTCCTCTCAATAGTGTTACAGTATTGTAATGTCCTAATCTCATAATAGGTATCTTTAGCAAAATTTTGGTCTCTATGCAGTATTTTCATAATAATTCCATTAGAATTTTGAAATAATTTTTATATGACATTGCCAAAGATTCAAGTACCTTAGCTTTGTTAATATATCCTGTACACATTTTCTCATTTATTTCCTAAATTTAATTGGGGATGGAGATGAGGATATAAAAGGATTTATACTGTGTTGAATTAGATTTCATTGAATCTTTTAAAATTTAAAATTTGGAAGTTTTATTATAAGGACTTTGGGGGAAAAAACACATCTTCACACTGAATCTTGGGAGTTGGGGAGTTAGGAATCTTTTCCTAGCACCGTGTTTTTTAAAAACATTTCTGTGTGCTTAGTCATTTTAATCTTCCATTGTTTTTTAGATAAAAGAAATTAGCTTGCTTATTTGAAATTAAAAGGAAGTCTTGTCTCTATCAAAATTTCAGAAATCATTCTATCCTAAATTGATATTTCATGAAATAATTAAAAAAAATTTTTTTTATTTCTACAGGTTGGTATGTTGTTTGGCATCTGTTTTTGTCCAAATTCAAGTTCCTCAGAGAGCTAATAGGAGACACAGGATCACAGCAGGGAGATAATGAGCCTTCAGAATCTGAAGCAGAACCGGAGTCTCCACCTACTCCCCTGAGGATCAGACCCAAATCTGTCTGGCATCGGAGGCCACCTGTAGAGGAGACCTCGACCTAACACAGTAGCACCTTGGGCATTTCTCCTTAAGAAATGATGAAAGGGGGCTGCTTCTATGTGACTCAGTGGGTTTAAGATTTACTGAGATTCTGACTAAAAGAATCTGTATTCTTGGATTTTAAGTTAGGCATTTAGAAGACGTTTGCATGAAAGCCATATAGAAATAAAGGGAATATAAACCAAACTAGACCATTGCAAGTTTTTCCATCTTAAAAAAAAGTAGCCATGTGTACCACTTCCTGGTTCTTTTATTTCCTTCTATTGATCTGACTATGGTAAAAAGCATAAAGTAGTTTTCTTTATAGCACAAAGAATATTTGTTAGCAAAATTAATTTGACCCTTTATTGAATTTTTTTCAAATATTTGTTTCTATGTGATTTATTTTTTTTAAACCCAGGATCAACTGAAGGATATTTCTTAAATTCCAACTTTAGAAAGAGGTTTTCATATTTTTTTTTTTATGGAAGGACTCTTGATAAATTCATTAGTTTTGGAGATATTGGTCCTCAAAATATAGTGAGATGATTGCAAAGGTCTTTTTTTTTGAGAGAGAGACTAGGTTAGATAATGGTTAAAACTTGCATACATGTACAATAATTGTTTCTAGACTTCCATGATTGTTTTACAAGAACTTCAAACAAAGTATTTACCAGAGACAAAAAAGATTTATGGGCTACTTATCTTCACTGTTCATTTTCCACAGTTATTACTTGACTTGTTCAAGTACTAATAACATATTCATCCCACTATATAATGTCTAAGTATTTTTTAACATTATATATTTGGTACCAAATATCTTTTTTTCCTTGTTCCTCTCAAACTAGTTATCTTATATTTTTACAAAACTTCATATACCCCATTTTAATCTTTTATAATATTATGTAATTATTTTGGGTAGTTTGTGTTTCATGCTGGTGGTATACTTGTTTAATGGTGCAGTAAATATTTCTTGAATTATTACTATTGCACACAAGTTTTGTCAGTGAACTGATTAAAATTTTTTATTGTGACTTCAGGAATTCTGAAAGAAGATTGATCCAAAGACCATATTCCCTTCCCCTCACCCCAAACTTTTGGGGAAAGATCAACCTTAGAATTTATGTTTTGGGACAATCTGTCTTATGCTTGATTTTTTTTTTTAAATAATCCCTGGTTGATTTCTTACTCTTTGTCTTATTGGTGTTAAAACACTGTTTTTGAATAGGTAAATATATAAATCATTAGTCCCAGATTTCTGGAGTGACTTGTGTAAATCACAAGGGAAATAATAAAACAACCACCTAAATAAATCCTTTAATTCTGAGAAAAGAATAGCTAAAGTGAAAATTTTAGGTTAACCTATGCTTACCATATTTAGCTGAGAAAACACTAAATTAGCTAATAGCCTTCCTTTTGTACTAGTATTATTGTAGAATGAATGTCTTGGCCCTTCCCTAGTTATTATAAAGAATGAGCATTCCAAAATAATTGTTTCCACATGGAAGAGGAAAAGAAGGGAAAGAGGGGATTACTTACGCTATAACTATTCTTTGTTTTTGCAAGGTTATAATTTTCAGGAAATTTTGTACTTAACCTTTTTTTATATTGGGTTAGAAGGAGGGAACCCATAAAACCATTGATAATTACAATCCTTGCTCCACTTATTAAGTCATGGAATCTGAATTGACTTCATTATCTCCTAAGACTACCTGACTTTTGGGCCAGCTCTGTTATTAGGAGGCTTATCCTTCATTTAGCCAATATCTAGCCAATATAATTTTGTGGAAAAGGAATCACTGATTCTTGGTAATATAAAATTCCTGTAAGCTATAAATTGACACTGACTGGTTTGTTAATTCAAGATGTTAGATTCCCATATTTCTGAGGTCACAGTGTAGCTTAATTGAATTTTTCTAGTTTTATTTATAAGTGAACCCTTTCTCTCCCAAACTGTCCCTTTTTTCCAGATTTATTCATTTTTAAAGGATGTATCACACTTCCATATTATATCATATTATAGTTTTAACATTCAGAACACATTTGTAGCCATTTTCTTAAGTGGAATCAAAAGAAAAATGGATGGCAAATACTGTATGCTTATTGGAATATTAACTTCTTTCTAATTCTGTTGGCAATTATTTTTTATCTGAATAATGCACCTTCTTTACTATGTTTTCTAATCTTTTAAGAACAGTAGAAATAGCCCATAAATATTTTCAAGTTTTGGAAGTTCTGCTGTAAAATATGTAAATCAGAATAACATTTCATTAGTTGAATTCTTGTATGCTTAGCATGATGGTGACCTTGAACCAAACTTCATTTTTATGAGAAAGCAGATGCTGATTCCAGAACTGAATATTTACTTTAATCAAGTGTATAGTACTATGGAGAGTAATTCTGTAGTTCAGAACTGAATCTTTGTTTGTCTTTCCCTGACTCTATTTCCAAATACTCCTCTTCCTTCTACCTAAGAGGATATGTGTAGCTTTGTAGATTAGGTAATTTGAATGAAGATTGGCCAAATCAGTTGCAGTGCTGTGAATTAGATGCCAATAACACTAATCCTTTGAATAACACTGTTAAATGATGCTCTTGATCTTGATAGTAAGCTAAAGTTAGACTTTGAAATCTTTCTAATGAATTGATAATGAAGATGTAAATGCATTACAGGAATAAGAGAGAGAACCAGTTAACAGACTTTTGGCCAGTGTCCTATGACACTTAAATGTAATGGACTGCTGTGTAACTTCACAAAATCATGTGGTTCTGTTTTAGTACAAGTATAGCTTTTCATAAGGTCTGCTTTTAGAATATTTTAACATTTTTACCAAAATACATTTTGTAAAATGCAAAACAACTCATCTTTTTATTTTCACAAAAGAAAAATCTTAAACACAAATCATTTAATCAGTGATGTAATCTTCTAAAAGTGGCATTTGTCTTTGAAAAAAGTATGCCTTAGTGTCATATCCCATTAGTGAATGTAACTTTAGGTTTTCACTTACCAGACTTCAAATATTTCCTTATTTGAAGCTGCCTCTTAATAAGGTGAACAGCAATCAGAATATATACTGTTCAAAGCAGTTATTGGAATAGCTTTTTGCTATGAAATCTAGACTAAACACTGGGTATTATCTGCTTTCAATGATTAGATAAATTATGGTTTTGAACCTAGAAAGCATAAAGAGTTTAATTCTCTTTTAAAACCATCAGTAGAGGGTTTAAAAAAATATGTTAACAAGCACTTGCTGACTTTTATTTTGTGGTGAATGTTTAATGTATATCCAAAAGCTTAATTCTATGCAGCTCATTCACCGAATACTGCTGCTGTGGCTACTTAACAGTAAATACTGTGTGATGTGCTGCAAAACATTGTCAACTCGCTGCTTGATGTTAGGTTTACATTGATTAGACTTGTGTTATTAAAGTACTTTTTTGTACAAAGATTATATATCTTTTGGAGATTTTGAGGAATGTGTGTAAGTGGTTATTTTGCCTCTTCATTGTTCAAAGTGATAACTGTTAGCTATTGTACCTGATGCTTTTGTGGTTTGTCTTTATCATGTTTCTTTCAACTGTTTCAGTTTAAACTGACTTTACATAAAATAAATAAAAATGGAAAGCAACTAAATAATGTAGATGTCTACAATTCTTAGGGTACAATTAATAAGCATTAGGTTTATTCATTGGTCCTAGAATAAATTGAAAGCTTGTTTCTTGGTCCTGGAATTATCTGAAAGTTGCTTTTAGTTTGTTGGTTTAACAATTAGTACTAGTGATTAGCTGATCTAGCATTGATCTTGTTAAAGCCAAAAAAATCCTTGAAACCCAAACCCAGAGTAGTCCAGTCTAAAGGTTATTACATTTCTCAACTATAGGAGTTTATACTTTGTTGATATAATACTTTTTAATTTACTAATGAATCTTCTAAATATATTTAGTGACCTTTATCTCTCTGAATTTCTATTAATGAAATAGGCATCCACTTTTAGGTAAAAGGTCACCTGAATACATATAAACAATAGAACACAAACAACAGAAGGGATCCAGATTTTTTAATAAATGACATATGGCCCATCATTTTATCCATTGAGGCTTGTTTTCTCATTCATCACAGTTAACCTGTGTGGTAAGGGTCTTCATTTCAGATGACGTGACCAAGATCAAATGCAATATCCCATATTGGAAGTGGACCTTAGAAATCAATCTTAAAATAGGGGGCCACCTATAAGAAATCTATATGTATAGTCTACAATATCAACTTCAATTAATAATTGTTCCAAGCTATCCAACATGATTGAAGACAGTGTTTGTAGTGATGGACATATCATTAAGATCTGCCGGCCTCCAAATTATCTGATATATGCTTACCAATTAGGCAAAAATATTTCACTAACATGCTTAAGCCTTCCACATCTTATCCTAAGGCCCAAGTCACTTTACATTTGAGGAAAGTGAGGGATTAGATAACTTGTCCTATTTCACAGAACTATATGCTTATAAATTTAAGAAAGCAATACATAGGGCGGCTAGGTGGCGCAGTGGATAGAGCACCGGCCCTGGAGTCGGGAGGACCTGAGTTCAAATTTGGCCTCAGATACTTAATAATTACCTAGCTGTGTGGCCTTGGGCAAGCCACTTAACCCCATTTGCCTTGCAAAAACCTTAAAAAAAAGCAATACACAATATACTTATTGTGATTTGCTGAGAATATCTGTGCCTGTGCTTTTGACAGGAAGGTGATCCTGGATTTTCAAAAGCTTTGCCAGCAGCACATTCTGATAGGTTTTTTTTTTTTGCAAGGCAATGGGGTTAAGTGATTTGCTCAAGGCCACAAAGCTATTGAAAGGTTGGATTTGAACTTAGAGCCTCCTGACTCCAGGACCAGTGCTCTATTCACTGCACCACCTAGCTGCCCCCAGGTTCTACCACTTTATATCTATTTACTTTTTTTTCATCTTTTTTGCAAGGCAAATGGGGTTAAGCGGCTTGCCCAAGGCCACACAGCTAGGAATTATTAAGTATCTGAGGACTGTTTGAACTCAGGTCCTCCCGACTCCAGGGCCGGTGCTCTATCCACTGCGCCACCTAGCCGCCCCTCAGGTTCTACCATTTTGAAAGCGTTTCAGATCTATGACCAACAACAGATTGTGATTCATGGATTGGTCTTATTTAGTACATAGAATTTCATCAGCAGGCTTATAAGTGGGGGTGAATTCAAAGCAACCCATGCAACAAAAACAATTGTATTATTGTATTATGCACACACACACACCCAATGGATGCATATACAATTTATCTTTCATGGGTTGCTTTGAATTAATCATATTTACATACACACATAATTCAGTCCTTTTCATTATCTTTGGATCCTAACATCAATACTGAGGTCCCAAATGACCTGTATATGACTACTTCTCTAGTGATGGTGGAAAGTGACAGAGGTGCTAAAATTTAGTTTTTATATCAGTAAATATTAGCCTTGTTATTAGTCTCTAAATTTGAGAGTTATTTAATGAGCATGAAGTCATCCCATCACTAGAGGAAACTGAATCTTGTTGATATTGCTTTTCTAGTATATGAAGCTGAAAGGTAAAAGGCAATTGCTGTTAAATGAAGGGATGATTCACAAATTTCTTCCTCAAGAAGCATAACAGAACTTTTGGTTGGTTTCATTATATATCCAAAGGCAACAAGGAATATTTCATGGGACTGCAATTTAAAAAATTTTTAAATACCTAATTATTAAAAAATTTTTAATTTGTTTAGGTTCAGCCAATAGAATTTGAACATTAGCATACAACTATGTGAATGAGTGTAAGAAAAGAAAATAAGAAAACTACTTTTTTAGGTACTGTGGATGATGCAGAGATGACAAGGATGTCTTGTTCTTGGCCCTTCAATAGTACTCTCAAGGAGCTTACAATATATTCTAATAGGGAAGATAAGACATAGAAAAATCTATAACATGATGAGAATAAAAGTGTATATAGCAGAGATATAAAAGCACTGAAAAAATTGAAAGGAATTTTTGGTGATTTGAGTTTTGGGTTTATGGTGTATTAAATACAAATGAAGAGGAACTAGGAAGGCTTCAAGGAACTGATACTCTTCAAAGCCAGTAACTTAAGTATATACATTCACATATCCCTAATTTATTTTGAAAAATTGAATTCTTGAATGAAAATGTCAATTCAATTCTGGTTTGATGATCTTTTCCCCTCAATTTCCCTATCTGGGCATCACTCGAGGCTAGATCCTGGGCTGCCTGGTCTCCATTGCTATGAATTCTAGTCTTAGCACTAGGAAAAAATGTTCTATGGGTCATCATAATTGTGAATCATAGATGATGCCAGTAGAAACACTTTGGAAAAGAAAATATTCTAATGCAAGAATTAAAATGTCTATACACAGATTGGTAGAGCTATGTAGTAATAATATAGACAGAGTGCAAAGGGAAAATTCAGCCAAATGTTATAGGAACTTGGAGGTGAGAGGGAGACTTTTTCATATGCAGTGGGGCAGCCAGTGGCACCTGAGATGGGGGTCCTAAAGGAAGGAAAGTACTTGCAAGTATGAAGATAGGTATTTTATTCCAGCCATGTGTAATGAAATTAAGATAAGAATGACATGTGGAGACAGAGTGTTAACAGTACAGAAAAGGAGGGAAAGAACCAGATCATAGAATACTTTGAAAGCCAGGATCAGGAATTTATGTATAAATAATGGAGAGTCCCAGGAGAGTTTTGAGAAGAGAAAGAATGTGACCAAAGTACATTACAATGATTAGAAATGGAAATAGACTTGATGGAAGCAAGAAGGTCAATTAGGAAGCTTATTACAATAGTCTAGGAGAGGAGAAATGAGGACTTTTAAGGTGGTTGTAGTAAGAATAGAAAAAATGGAGGACAAAAGGAAAAAAGATGAGAAAAATATGTAGAATCAAGATTTGGGAATCAATTATTGGGGTTGATAGATAAAAACCAAAATTTCTCCTAAAAGCTATCAATCCCAGTAATCAATTCAGTAACTGAGAAGCTTCTGGTGCCTTTAGCCATTTGGGAAAGAAGCAAAGTTGAGGTTTGGTTGGAATATGAGTTCAGTTTTGAACATAACTGAATTTCAAGGTATCATTGGAATAAAAAGCAAACATTTGAAGATACTAGACTGGAGATTGAGATAGAGGTTGAACTTAGAACTGGGAGATTTGGGCACTTTTTTTCTTTTTTCTTTTTTTTGCAAGGCAAATGGGGTTAAGTGGCTTGCCCAAGGTCACACAGCTAAGTAATTATTAAGTGCCTGAGACCGGATTTGAACCCAGGTACTCCTGACTCTAGGGCCGGTGCTTTATCCACTACACCACCTAGTTGCCCCAATTTGGGCACTTTCTTATCTCCATATTAAGATTGAGACCATGAGAGTGATGAGATTTTGGGAGAGACTGAAGAGAATTAAAGAAGTGGTCCCAGGACAAATATTAGTATTTACCCATGTTTACATAAAATACTTGGGAATTTACCCCCCGAAGACAAACCCAGAAACTTTATGAACACAGTTACAAAATGTTTTTCACACAAAAGATCTAAACAATTGGAAAAATGTTAAATTCTCATGTTTAGGCCGAGGTAATAACAAAAGTGACAGTTTTACCCAAATTAGATTACTCAGTGCCATACCAATTAAACTACCAAAAAACTTATAGGGCTAGAAAAAAATAGTAACAAAATTCATCTGGAAAATATTAAAAGGTCAAGAATATCAAAGGAATTAATGAAAAAATGCAAAGGAAAGTGGTGTAGTTGTATCTGATCTAAAACTATTAGAAAGTGGTGGTCATCAAAACTGCCTGGTACTGATTAAGAAATAGATTAATGGATTAGTGGGTTAGAGTAGGTACAAAAGAAGCAATAGTAAATGATTAGTAATTCTTAACAACCCAAGGACAATAGCTTCTGAGATAAGAATTGACAAAAACTACTGGGAAAACTGGAAAATAGTATGGAAAAAACTAGGCATAGCCCCATATCTCACACCCCATATCAAAATTAGGTATAGGATTGAGCAGGATTTGGTTATAAAGGGTGATACTATAGACCAGTTTTTCAGATTAAGAAATAGTTAGATTTGTGGAAAGGGGAGAAATTTATGACCAAACAAGAAATAAGAACATTATAAATTACAAAATGAATGATTTTGACTATTTTAAAAAGTTTTGCACTAATAAAACCAATGCAGCCAAGATTAAAAGGAAGGCAAAACACTGAGAAACAATTTTCACAGCCAGTATTTCTGACAGGAGTCGTCTCTTAAATATATAAGGAGAAGTGAATCAAATTTATAAGATTATAAGCCATTTCCTGATCTATAAATGATCAAAGGATATGAACAGAATTTTCACTTGAAGAAATTAAAGCTATTTATAATCATATGAAAAATGCTCCAAATTATTATTGATTAGAGAAATGCAAATTAATACAAATATGAGATACTGCCTCACACCTGTCAGATTGGCTGATGATAAAAAAGGAAAATTATCAATGTTGGAGAGAAAAATTGGGACACGCACTGTTGGTGGAGTTATGAACTGATACAGTTATTCTGGAGGACAATCTGGAACTGTGCCCAAAGAGCCATAAAACTGATCACATCCTTTGATTTAGCAATAGTCTATATCCAAAAGAAAATATTAAAAGGAAAAATCTCATGTTCAAAAATATTTATAGTAGTTCTTTTTGTAGTGGTAAAAAATTGGAAATTGAAGGGATGCCCATCAATTGGGGATTGGCCAAACAAGTTATTTTATATGAATGTAACACAGTGCTATTGTTCTATAAGAAATCACAAGAGGTTGGACTTTAAAGAAGCATGAAAAGACTTGCTTGAACTGATACTGAGTGAAGTGAGCAGAACCAAGAGCGCAAAATCTATGTACATTTAACAACAACTTTGTGAGATTATCAATTATGATGGATGCAGCTTCTCTCAGTAGTTCAGAGATCAGTGACAACCCTGGGAGATCTGTTTTGGACAAAACTATGGAGTCTGAATGCAGAGCAAAGCATATGATATTCATTTTTTTAAAACTTGATTTTTTTTCCTTTCTCATGGTTTTTTCCCCTTTCCTCTCTCACAATATAACTAATTGGTAAATATATTAAACACGAATGTACATATACAATGTAGTTTGTGGAGATGGATCTTTCTAGGAGTTTGCCTTTGAAGGGAAGGAGAAAGATACCATTTTTATGCCATCCAGGAATTTGAATCTCAACTAACACCCCAGGAATTCCCTACCATCTTTACCCCTTGTCACTCAGCAAGAATGAATACCAAGTCCAGGCTCCTCCCTGTCTTCTTGAAGTACCTGGTCCTGCTTGGGTTTGATAAAGTCCTTATTAACCAAATGTTCCCCCCAGTAATACCAGTTCTGAATACCCTTCTTTACTGGGGACATTTCCCCTTAGTAAAGTGGCTTACTTTATTCTCTAATGATTGTCTTGTGCATGAACTTCCTTGTTTTGAACCTTGGATGTTAAATCTAACTGAAAATATTAAGACAGACAGACAGACACAAACAGATACACCACACACACACACACACACACACACACACACACACGCACACAGAATGGGAGAGAGAGAGAGAGAGTTTATGAATAGGGAATAACTGAATAATTTGTAGACCAAGAGAGAATCCAGTAGACAGAGATTAAGATAAGAGAGGTGCTGATTAAATGAGCAAAAGGTCATGGAAAAAAATGGAGGCTATGTATCAGAAGTTACACACAACAAGTCTTAACTTTAGCAAAGTTAGTCCTATAAACTGTCAAAAAAATTAGCTGATAACCTGGGAGTTAACTGGAATACAAGTTGCATGTTGGAATGCTCTGGTTTCCATTCTTGGTTCTAGGATTTGCTGGTACTATTCATAGTTCCTAAGATTTAGACATGTAAGAGACCTTGGAGAAAATGTAGTCCAAATCCCTTATTTAATAGGTGAGAAAACAAGTTCGGACAGGGTTACCTTGCCTATGGTCACATAGGTAATGAGTATCAGAACCAACATATGAACCAAGACCCTCTGATTCCCAATATAAATCCTTTCATTATCCCCCCTGGCCAAGTTACTCAGCATCTTTAACTTTGTTTCCCATCTGTGATGCCCCCCCCCCCCCACTCTGACCAAACAGTAAAACAAGAAGATGAAAGATTATCAATCTCATAGGATTATTATGAGGAAAGCATGTAATGTAGCCTCTACAATGCTGCTAATTGGCTCAGACTTGGAGTCTTCCTGAGATCAGATCTGACCTCATACCTATTAGTGGAGTGACTGGGTAAGTCACTTACCCCTGTTTACATCAGTTTCCTCATCTGTAAAATGAGCTGGAGAAGTGAATTGGCAAACCATTACATTTGGTTGGTTGGTTGATTGGTTCTTATCCTTCATTATCAAAGAAGACCACTATGTTTGAGACAAATTACAATGTCCAACTGTGGCTGATCAGACCAATATGAGCTTGGAATGCTGTACCACTAGTTGGGCACAAAGAGCTCATGTGAACACCTTGGGTGATATCACATTTCCTTTGAGCCACATCAGTTCTACCTTCCTCACAGAGTGCAGTACCCTCACTAATGAGGGTACACCATGCTGGGAAGTCCTGTGTAGTGTCTCCTATGCTGTACAATCATTTCTAAAGTTCTTCAATGAGACCTTCAGGGTATCATGGTATTGCTTTTCTGACCCATTGTGAGTGCTTGCCCTGTGTGAGTTCTCCATAAAATAGTTTTTTTGTCAAGCATACATCTGAGATTCTAACAATGTGTCCAGCCTACCGTAGTTGCACTCTGTAGTAATCTTAGAATGCCAGGTTGTTTAGCTCTAGAAAGGACCTCAGTGTCTGGTATCTTCTGCCAGGTGATCTTCAGATTTTTCCCAAGACAATTTAAATGGAAGTGATTCAGTTTCCTGACATGGTGCTGATAGACTGTCCAGTTTCACAGGCATGTAGCAATGAGGTCAGCACAACGGCTCTGTAGACTGAGTTTGGTAGTCAGTCTAATACCTCTTCTCTCCCACACTTTCTTTCAGAGCCTTCCAAATACTGAGCTAGCTCTGGCAAAGCCAGTGTCAACCTCATTGTCAATATGTACCTCCTTGGAAAGGATACTGTTAAGGTAAGTGAACTTGTCCACAGTACTCAAAGCTTCACTTCTTGCTGTAATCAATGGTTCCATATATGCATGATGTGGTGCTGACTGAAGGAGCACCTGTGCTTTATTGGTGTTAATTATTAGACCAAGATTAACATAAGCAGCAGAAGATCAATCCATACCTCAGCTTTAGAGGTTGCATTAAGTGCACAACCATCTGCAAACAGAAGATCATCTAGCAACACTCCCTCCACTTTGGTCTTGGCTTGTAATGTTTTCAAATTGAAGAATTTACCATCAGTGCAGTAGCTGACCTTGAGACCATGTTCATCCTCAGGAAGGGCATTTGATAACATGACTGAAAACATTATGCTCTCCAAGATGGTGGAGAGAAGCCAGGCACTGTCCTAAGGTCTCCTGGCTTTCCCTCAGAACTAATATGAATCAAGCCTCTTAACAGAATTTGGATCCACAAAACCCAGAAAAAAAATAACCTAGAACTTCTACCAACAAGGTCTGTCTCAGAGGATCATGGGTGAGCTGGGGGGCAGAGAGCAGAGAGCTAGCTCAGGGGTGGCAGGGTGAGGCAACAGGACTAATATGAGAACAGCCACAGAAACTTTGGCTGTATGGGCAGTGGGTGGGAGAATTCCAGGGAAGCTGGAGGGAAAGTTCCAGTGCAGGGTGCAGAAGAGTTCCAAAGTGTATTTAGACATCAATCCACTCAGTTCAGTTGGTCTGGAAGACCATGGCCCTGTATTTCCAGTGGAGTCCCCCTGTTTCCAGTTGAGTCCCCTCCCCCTCCAACCCTGTGGGAGAAAGTGACTCCTCCCAGAACAAACTCAGCAGCAACTCCCCGCCTCCCCCCAGGCTCAGGTGTGGGCAGGAGAACTCCCCTCAGTACTGAGTGAGGATTAAGGTGATTAACTATATAGCCTGAGGTTGCAGCTCATATTGTTCAAAGATAACCCAGATATTGCTGCTCCCCTGAACACTCCCTCCACCCAGGCCTAGGTCACAGACACTACAGAGAAAGCCTCCAGCACTTCTTACTGGCTGACCCGCTTGGAGTTTCTAAGCCCAGTGAGTGAAGCCTCTAGGGATTTCAACACCAAAGATCTGTGAACCAGCCCCTCCCCCAACACAATGAAGAAATGTCCATGGGAAGGGGGGGGGGGGCGTCCATTGAAAATTACCTAGAAGACAAAGATACTAACTTAGAGAGATCTAGAACTTCAGAAGAGAATATGAATTGGTTTCCAGCCCAGAAAGACTTCTTAGAAGAGATCAAGAAAGAATTTAAAAATCAATTGGAAAAATTGGGAAAAGAAGTGCAAGAGAAAATTAACACCTTGTAATAAGAAAACATCCTTGGAAAACACAATTAGACAAATGCAAAAAGAAAATAATTCTCTCAAAGCCACAATTGGGCAAATGGAAAACTCCTTCAAAAATAGAATTGACCAATTGGAAAATTGGTAAATGAAGGTAAATGAAGAAAATTCTTCTCTAAAAAAAAAAGAATGAAATCTGTGGAACTAATGACTTCAGGAGACAACAAGAGTATGTTAAGCAAAACCAAAAAATCGAAAAAAGAAGAAAATGTAAAACACCTCATTGGCAAAACAACTAACCTAGAGAATAGATCCAAGAGAGACAACTTAAGAATCATTGGGCTTCCTGATCAGGATGAAAAAAAAATGCCTGAACTCAATATTTCGGGATATAGTGAAGGAAAATTGCCCTGCTATTATGGAACCAATTATTGAAAGGATACATCAATTCTCTCCTGAAGGGGATCCCAAAATGAAAACACCAAGGAATATTATGGCCAAATTCTAGAATGATCAGAAAAAAGAAAATTCTGCAAGTAGCAAAAAAGAAACAATTTAGACACCAAGGAACCACAGTAGGAATTACACAGGACCCAGCTGCATCAACATTAAGGAATTGTAGAGCCTGGAATGTGATATTCCAAAGAGCAAAGAGCTTGGAATGCAGCCAAGAATTCACTATCAGGCAAAACTGAGCCTTCTCTTCCAGAGGAAAAGATGGACATATAATGAAATAGGAGATTTCCAAGTTTTCCTGATGAAAAGACCAGAGCTAAATAGAAAATTTGAACTTCAAACAGGACATTCAAGAGATGTGAAGAGGGAAAAGAGGAAAAGAAAAAAAAAACTTATCCAATAAGATGAAACCGGCTATATCCCCACCTGGGAGAAAGATTCTCATAACTTTTGAGAATTGTAATTCTATTAGAGAGAGTATACTCAGCCAGAAGTAATGGATACTCATGACTTGTCTGTGATTCTGATAGAATGATGTAAAAACAATATCTCCTTTAAAGGGGGGACAGTAAAGAGAGGGGAGGATGGAGGAGATTGAATGGAGAAAATCTTATTACATGAAGAGGTACGAAGCACCTATTTGTAATAGTGGGGAAGAATGGAGGAGGTGAGAACCTCCTGAATCTTACTCTTATCAGATTTAGCTCAAAGAAGAATTAACATACACACACTCAATTAAGTTAAGAAACTTATCTTAGCTCAAGTATTGAGAAAGGAGGAACAGGAGGAAAAGAGGAACTAACAGGAGGAAGGGAAGGAAGAAGGGGCAAAGGGAAAGGAGAAAAAAAGGAAGGGGTTAGATATAAAGGGGCAAGCACACTGAAGGAGGTGGTATTCAGAAGCAAAATACTGGGGAATATGAATAAGGTGAAATAAGGGGGGAAAATACAAACAGAGAGAAGACAGTATGGAGGGCAATAAGGAATTAGTAATTATAACAATATGAATAATGTGAACTTGCCCATAAAACATAAGCAAATAGCAGAGTGGATTAAAAACCAGAATTCTGTAATATGTTGTTTACAAGAAACTCATTTGAAGCAGAGAGATACATATAGAATAAAGGTAAAATGCTGGAGCAGAATATATTTTGCTTCAACTGAAGTGAAAAAGTCAATCGTAGTAATCTTTATCTCAGACAAAGTAGCTGCAAAAATAAATCTTATTAAAAGAAATAAGGAAGGAAATTATGTCCTCCTGAAAGGTACCAAAGACAATGAAGCAAGTTCAATACTAAATATACATATACACCAAATGGTATAGCATCTAGATTCTTGGAGGAGAAGCTGAATGAGTTACAGGAAGACATAGACAGCAAAACTTTACTGGTAGGAGACCTCAACCTCCTGCTCTCAGATTTAGATAAATCTAACCATAAAATAAACAAGAAGGAAGTTATGGAGCTAAATAGAATGTTAGAAAATCTAGACATGATAGATCTTTGGAGAAATTTGAATGGGGATAGAAAGGAATATACTTTATTTTATGCGGTACATGGCACTTACACAAAAATTGACGATGTACTAGGGCAAAAAACCTCCTAATCAAATGCAGAAAGGCAGAAATAGTGAATACTTTTATTTGATTAAGGAGTTTTGGTTTTGATTTGCTCCTACAAAATGACATGTTCACACCAACAAAACTAAAAAGAGTATATTTAATAAAGTGATTATAAAACAGGTAGAAATAAATCAGTTTTACAGCAAAAGTAACCAATAAGAGCAAAGCCTATATAAATATAGATATTAAGAAAAAACATCACCATTTGGGGGAGCTTCAACATCTGAATCAACAGTGACTGGGGAGTCCTGGGGGTACAATCTTCAGAGTCCTGATCAGAAAGGCCCCAGGCCTCCTCTCCATGGGTGAAAGTCTGTTAAGCTGGGGTTTAATTAGATCTTATATAGTTTGAGAGCAAAGAAGTCTTCTTGTCAATTTTTTTGTGTGGAACAAAATCAAATTTTCCAGGTTGTCCGAGGAGGGAGCCACCCCTCCCCGAACCCCAAGAATTATGGTGTTTACATTCAGGAATGGCTAGTTCCTGAAAAGAGAGGCAATGTTAATCGAGTACAGCCCTGAGAGTCTGGCCAGGACCAGTCAAGGACATTCAGTGTCCCTTAAATACTCAAGCTGTTTTAAATATGTGCATGAGATCAATCCTGCTCATCTCCATCAGGGATGATTTGGGGGTCAGTGATTCTCTGTATACCAGAGGTAAACTGAGGGTTAGTAATTCTCTGTGACTAAACTATAAGGCCTTACCATGGAAAATCTTATACCCTATGTATTAAGCATACAACTTCCTTCTCAGATCATAATGCAATAAAAATCACATGTAATAATGGGCCATGGAGAGATAGACCTAAAATTTATGAAAACAACCTCATTTTAAAGAATGAGTGGATCAAATCACAAACTAATTAGAATGAATGATTTCATCCTAGATAATGACAATAATGAATCAGCAATAATGAATAATGAAACTTATGGAATACAACCAGGGTAGTTATTAGGGGATATATTATATCTTTAAATGCTTACATGAATAAAACAGAGAAAGAGGAAATCAATGAACTAAGCATGTAATTAAAAAAATTAGAGAAAGAACAAATTAAAGACCCCTAATTAAATATCAAATTAGAAATTCTAAAAATTAAAGGAGAAATTAATAAAATCAAAAGCAAGAAAACTATTGAACTAACAAAACTAGGAGTTGGTTTTGTGAAAAACCCAATAAAATTGGTAAATCTTTGGTTAATCTGGTTTAAAAAAAGAAAGAAGGAAACCAATTACTAGCATCATAAATGAAAAAGATGAACTCACCACCAGTGAAGAGTAAATTAAAGTAATAATTCAGAATTATTTTGACCAACTGTATGCCAATGAATTTGATAATCTAAGTGAAATGGATGAATATTTACAAACATAAGTTGCCCAGGTTAAATGAAGAGGAAATTAAATATCTAAGCAAACCCTATCTCAGAAAAAGAAATTCAACAAGCCATCATTGAACTACCAAACAAAAGATCTCCAGGGCCAGATGGATTCACAAGTGAATTCTATCAAACATTTAAGGAATAATTAGTTCCAATTCTATATAAACTCTTTGGAAAAATAAGTGAAGATGGAACTCTGCCTAACTCCTTCTATGACACCAATATGGTAATGATACCTAAACCAGGAAGAATCAAAACACAGAAAGAAAATTATAGATCAATTTCCCTAATGAATATGGATACAAAAATCATAAATAAAATCTTAGCAAAGTGATTATAGCAAGTCATCACTAGGATAATATACTATGACCAAGCAAGATTTATCCCAGGAATGCAGAGTTGGTGTAGTATTAGGAAAACTTGGTATATCAATAACAAACCTAACAAATCATATGATTATCTCAATAGATACTGAAAAAGCCTTGAGAAAACATGGCATGCATTCCTACTAAAACCACTAGAGAACATAGGAATAAATGAATTATTCCTTAGAATGATAAGCAGTATTTATCTGAAACCATCAATAAGCATTATATGCAATGAGGATAAGTTAGAATTATTCCCAATAAGATCAGAGGTGAAACAAGGATGCCTGTTAACTCTACTATTATTGTATTAAAAATTAGAAATATTGTATTAGAAATGTTTGCTTCAGCAATAAGAAAAGAAAAAGAAATTGAGGGAATTAGAATTGGAAAGGAAGAAACAAAACTCTCACTCTTTGGAGATGACATGATGGTATACCTAGAGAATCCTAAAAAAATCGTTTAAAAAACTACTAGAAACAATTAGCAATTTTAGCAAAGTCGCAGGATATAAAAAATCCTTATCATTTCTATATATTACTAGCAAGATACTGCAGTAGAAAGTGAAATCCCATTTAAAGTAACTTCACACAATATTAAAATACTGCCAAGGTAGACTCAGAAACTCTTATAAAACAACTATAAAACACTTTTCACACAAATAAAATCAGATTTAAATAACTGGGCAAATATCAACTGCTCATGGATAGGCTGAGCTAATAAAATAAAAATGACATTTCTACCTAAATTAAACTACTTATTTAGTGCCTTACAATCAAACTTACCAAAAACTACTTTAAAGAACTAGAAAAAATCATAAATCGTAAAACTCTCCATTCATATGGAGAAACAAAAAGTCAAGGATTTAATGAAAAAAGTGCAATTAAAAAGGGGGGGGAGTCCTACATGTTCAAAAATATTCATAGCAGTTCTTTTTGTGTGCCAAAGAATTGGAAATTGAGGAAATGCCCATCATTTGGAGAATGGCTAAACTCATTATGGTATATGAATACTATGGAATACTATTGTTCTATAAGAAACCATAAATGGGGGTGGCTAGGTGGTGCAGTGGATAAAGCACCAGCCCTGGAGTCAGGAGTACCTGGTTTAAATCCGGTCTCAGACACTTAAAAAGTACCTAGCTGTGTGGCCTTGGGCAAGCCACTTAACCCCATTTGCCTTGCAAAAAACCTAAAAGAAAAAAAAAACCCATAAATGGCTGGACTCTAGAGAAGCCTGTAATGATTTAAGGGATGTGATGCTGAGAGGAAGGAGTAGAACCAAGAAAACAATATACATATCAACAACCACATTGTGAGATGAACAACCATGATGGAAGCAGCTCGTCTCAGCAGTCCAAAGAGCTAGGACTTAGATTGGCTATGGACTCTTAAGAACACACTAGTTCATTCCCTCCTGCTTTTTACGTAGATGAAGAGTAGTCTTGAGTTATTTGGATATTTTTTCTTTTTATTTAAATGTTTTTCTTCTGGTCTCTTGCTGACCTTATTTCTGAATTCAGTTCAACCATTATGTACATTAAAATTTGTAGTCTTATTTTTATTTTGTTTTTTCTGGAGCTGATCTATGACATCTTCCAATTGGTATTTCATTTTCTGTGTTTAGAAGTTCTGGGAAGGGGCAGTTGGGTGGTACAATGGATAGAGCACTGACTGGAGTCAGGAGGACCTGAGTTCAAATCCAACCTTACACACTTTATTACCTAGCTGTGTGACCTGGGGTAAGTACCTCAAATTGTACTTTCATGAAAGGTACCTTGCATGGAAGGAAGAGATGAGTTTGGAAAGGAAGGCACCCCAAGGCATTGACAGGAGGCTCTGCTGGGGAAACAAGGCAGGGAGGAAGTAGTGATGGACAGCTTGCAAAAAAACTAAAAAAAACTTTTCAGAAGTTCTCTTGTATTATTTCCTCCGTCATGTATGTTATTCAGATTTTTTCTTGTTGTATTCTGAAATACCTATGATCCTTGGGTTATCTGAATGCTGCTGATATCATGGCACCAGTAAGCTTCTGCAAACTGGTTCTGATTTCCATGGCCCTAGAAAGAAGGAAGGGAACCTCGGATGAAAATGGATTTTGTTGGAAGTCAGTATATCAGATTCTTGGGTTGGCTGGGGCAGCCTTCCTATATAGTCTATGGGGAAATAGGTCCTGAGTGAGCTCAAGTATCAATCAATTCTTCCCCTCTCTCCCTTCCTTCCTTCCCTCCCTCCCTCCCTCCTTTCCTTTCCCACTTCCTCCCTCTCTCCCCTCCCTCCTTTCCCTCTCTTCCTTCCTCCCTTCCTCCCTCCCTCCCTCCCTCCCTCCCTCCCTCCCTTCCTTCCTTCCTTCCTTCCTTCCTTCCTTCCTTCCTTCCTTCCTTCCTTCCTTCCTTCCTTCCTTCCTTCCTTCCTTCCTTCCTCCCTCCCTCCCTCCCTCCCTTCCTTCCTTCCTCCCTCCCTTCCTTTCATCCTTTCTTCCTCCCTCCCTTCTTCCATTTTTCCTCTCTCTCTCTCTGACTTTTTTCCTCTCTCTTTCTCTCTGATTTTACTTCACTCCCCCCCCTTCTTTTCCTTCCCTATTCAGACAGCTGAAATTGCTTTATCTTTGGGGCATAATTTCTGCTTTGGAGAGTTTTGACACATCCTGGGGATCAGTGAGCTGTCTAGTCTTCTATTGTATTGATCACTTTACTCCAAACAGAACAGCCTTAACACCTACCAAGTGAATGAAAAGCACATTGTCTGGTTATACATGGTATAGATCTCTTGTGTAGGTACTATAGAGGAACAATGACATACCTTGATTTGAATTAGATTGAGGTTAAATTGCTCTTCCAGAAACACTAATGTCATCATTATTAGTTGTAAGATTACATTCGCACAGTCCTCAATAGATATTTGATGAAAAGACAAATAAATGAATAATTTTGTTTACACTTCTTCTCCACTACTTCTCAGCATAAATCTGCTCCAGAAAAATATTCTTTGCCTCAGTATAATTATTTAAATATGCACCATGGAACTAGGCTCTTAAATAATTATCCTTTAAAACTTCATTGTATCATTGATTTCATCTTTGTGATCATTCCTTCACCATGCAGACTATAATTTATCTCCTCCTCATTCTGTGTGATTCTCAACCATAGTGCCACAGAAAATTTAAAATTCAGTTCAGCTCAACAACTCATTAAACAGTAAGTTCTAGGCAGTAAGTATTTTTAGGATCCTCAAATATTCAGATAAATATATGGCTCCCTGGTCAGTGATGCACATCATCACCCTTCAAGGCTCGCCTAACTCTCATAACTCTTAAACCATATCTTTGCTTCAATTCACCATAGGCAGATGTTCCAATTTGCTGGAGGCTTTACTTTCTCCTAACATTGAGAGTCTCTGGGGAGTGCTCTGGCTATTCCTTTGTCAGCCTTCTTCTTTACCATATGACCAGCCCAATTTCTTTTCCTACCCCTGAGGCAGCTGGTGGTACAGTGGGTAGTGTACAGGACCTGAATTCAAAGTTGGCCTCAGACATTTACTAACTGCGGGACTTTGGGTAAATTACTTAATCTTTATTTACTTTAGCTTCCTAAACTATAAAATGGGGATAATAACAACACCTTCCTCATAGGGTTGTTGTGAAGATCCAATTAAATAAGATTTTTAAAGCACTTAAGAGTACTGCCTGGCACCTACTAGGGGCATTTCTCCTACTATACAATTCTTCAATCACAACCTTTATTTCTGTTCTTAGTTGTTTTATTTTACAACATATATATATATATCTCCTCCATTCACCTTCCATCACTTTTCCAATAATCCCTTAGAAATAGTTGTATTATATGGTTTGTTGTTATATAGTAATACTAGTAGACGTTTCATATTAAAAAGATGAATTTTTGCTGTCATTGGAAGTTTAATGTCATTTAAGGAGTTTTACAATTTCCCTTAATCCACTTGGGCCCTAACTTGTCCATCCAAATGCATGTTATAATCTAGGCAGTAGACACTTATCACTAAATAATAGGAAGACAGGGTGGCTGGATGATGCTGTGAAATGAGCACTAAATCCGTCTTCCTGAGTTCAAATCCAACCTCAGACACTAGTTGTGTGACCTCTGTGTAAGCTGTTTGCCTCAGTTTCAGTGATAAACCACTCTAGTATTTTACCAAGAAAATCCTCAAAGGGCTCGTGAAGAGTTGGAACCCAAATGGGAATAAAACAGAGAAAAAAATCCCTGTCCTCCAGGAGTTTATAGTCTAATCTGCTGTAGATAGAATGGGGTGAGATTAACAAAAAGTAAATAGATACAAAATAAATACAAAGCCCCCTTTTTAGGAGTGCTAGAAACTGGGAAAACAGGGAGGTTCTCTTGTAGCAGGGAAAACGAGTCAAACCTTGGAGGGATGTAGAGATGAGAAAGGGGAGCATTCCAGTCATGAGGGTTGTCCAAAGGTATTAGTGATGGAAGTTAGAATTTTCTGCAGATTTCTACCTAGATTAAGGGGAATTTGGTATGCTCAAATAGTCATCAAAAATCTAATGAATGTCTTGTCAAACTAAGTGTGTGTGGAGATCAGAAAAAGTTCAGTTATTTTTGCCACCTCCCTACACAGCATATAAAATTAGAATAGCCACTTCACTTGCCCCCTCATTATTTCCTATAATAAATATATTGAATCAGAAAAATAGAAATAGAATCAGAACCATTGTTCTGGGAGTAGGATGATTTTTTTCCCTTTTCCTAGCCCTGCCTTTAATTCTACCTAAAAATAAAATAAAATTAAAAAGAAGGGATCTTTTGTTTCTTCTGAATGGTTCTGTTGGGATATTTAATGACTATATATAATAAGTATATTGTGTATATTGACATGCTCCAATGAAAGATATTTAGAATATGGATAATATTTTTGAAATCTCTTGGATGTGGACAAAATAGAAACTCAGAACCATTGTGGGGGTCTTTCATAATCTGAAAAAGTAAAGTTAAATAGGGTGTGTAGGATGGGGTGGAGATAGATAGTCTATTTATGATTCCAACCAATGCTTGAACAAACATTTAGAGCAAATCCATCACATTATCTGAATGTTTGTTTTCCTATCATTTGTTCAGCCATCATTTGGTGGGATGGTGACTTTTGACCGCTAGGTGGCATCGAGTTTCAAGATTTTAACTGGTATGGAGGCCACTATTTTAGTGGGACAGGCACTTTGACATGCAGTATTAGACTCTGTGGATGGGTCAGCCTGTTTTACTTGATATTGTTTTAACTATTTCTATATTCTAGGATTTGTTAAAAATTATTACATCTAGAAATGCTATCTTTTTGGCCACAGTTTTTTTTAAAGCAATCATTAGAAAATATTTTACTCAATTATAAGCCAATAAATTTCACAATCTGAGTTGAATTATAAATATCTATGAAAATATAAATTACCCAGATTAACTGATTAAGAAATAGAATGATTAAGTAACCCCATCTTAGGAAAAGAAATTGAACAAACTATCAATCAATTCCCTAAGAAAAACCCAGGACTTGATGGGTTCACAAGTGAATTCTACCAAACATTTAAAGAATAATTAATTCTAATACTATTTGGAAAAATAAGTAAAGAAGGCATCCTATCAAATTCATTTTATGATGAAATATGGTACTATTTCCTAAAACAGGAAGAGCTAAAACAGAGAAAGAAAATTATAGACCAATTTCCCCAGTGAATATTGATGTAAAAATTTTGAGTAAAATACTAGTAAAGTGATTATAGAAATATATCAAAAGAAGTATATACTATGATCAGGTATGATTTATGCCAGTACTGAAGGTTGGTTCAATATTAGGAAAACTATAAACTTAAATGATCATATCAGTAACAAAACCAACAAGAAATCATATGATTATCTGAATAGACGCTGAAAAAACTTTTGACAAAATGCAACACTTATTCCTATTTAAAAACACTTGAGGGAATAGGAATAAAGGGAGCAACTCTTAAAATGATTAGCAGAATCTATTTAAAAACCATCAGCAAGCATTATCTGTAATGGGGATATGCTAGAAGATCAGGAGTGAAACAAGGATACCCCTTATCACCTCTATTATTCAATATAGTACTAAAAATGCTAGCTATAGCAATAAGAAAAGAAAAGAAAATCAAAGGAATTAGAATAAGCAATAAGGAAACAAAATTATTATTCTTTGTAGATAGAGTGTCCTAGAGAATCAACTAAAAAAACTCCTTAAAATAATTAACAACTTCAGCAAAGTTGCAGCATATAAGATAAACCTATTTTTTTTTTGCAATGGGATTAAGTGACTTGCCCAAGTCATAATTATTAAGTATCTGAGGCTGGATTTGAACTCAGATCCTCCTAACTCCAGGGCTGGTGCTCTATCCATACTACACCACCTAGCTGACCCTACCCTTTATTTTATTTTATTTTTTATTTTTTTACTGTTCTTTTTTATTTAATATTTATTCTCATTTTGTACAAATAATGTTTTTTTACATTAATAAAATATTCTTGTTTAAGAGTACAAGAAATACCCCCTCCCCCCAAATATAGATTTGCTTGAGTGATAAAGTAAAAGGGAGATAAAAAAATTAAAATTAAAAATAATAGGTATGGCCAAGTGGCGCAATGGACGGAGCACCAGCCCTGGAGCCATGAGCACCTGAGCCCACATCTGGCCCCATACACCCAACAATCACCCAGCCGTATGACATGCAAGCCACCTGAACCCCACTGCCCTGCAAAAAACAAAAAAAAAAGAGGAAAAAAGACCCAAAATAAAATAAAATAGTAATAATAGTAGGAGTGGTTGGGTGGCAGACAAAGCATTGGCCCTTGAGCCAGGAGTACCTGGGTCCAAATCCGGCCTCAGACACCCAATGATCACCCTGCTATGCGGCCCCAGGCAGGCTACCCAGCCCCATCTGCCCTGCACCCCCCCCCCCCAAATAATAATAATAAAAAATGTGCTTGAGTCTTTGTTCCAACAGCAACAACTCTGTCACTGGTGGATCACATTCTTTATGATAAGTCCATGGCAAAAGTTACTTCCATATTTTTCCACCATTGCCATTGCTGATCGCAACTCCCTCCTTTGGAATTTCTCCACTACCATGTACTATATTTTCTCTTTCCTTTCACTCTGACTCTGCTGTAGGGTAGCTGAGTGGCACAGCAGGTAGATCCCTGGTCCTGGGGCCAAGAGGCCCCAAGCCCCCCTACCACCCCTTAGGCCCAGAATCCACCTGGCCCTATGGTCTCAGCCAGGCCAGCCAATCCGAGCCCCTTGCAAGAAGTAAAAAAGAAAATGTGTTATATCTGACCACTCTCCCCCCATGGTCCATCCTCTCCTCCTTCATTCACATCCCTACCCCTTCCCCCTGTCCCCACCTCTCCTTCTTACTCCAGATGCCTATACCCCATTGAGTATATATGCTGTTTCCTCTCCTAGCCACCTCTGGTGAGAGTGAAGATTCCCTCATTCCCCCTTGCCTCCCCCCCCCTTCCATATCATTGCAATAGCTCATTGTAATAAAGAAAAATCTTATTATATGAAATATCTTGGCCTATTCTCCCCTCTCCTTTTTCTTTCTCCCATTACATTTCCTTTTTTTCTATTGACTCGATTTTTACACTATATTTTATCTTCAAATTCAGCTTTCTCCTGTGCTTCAATTATAAAGGTTCCCTCTACCTGCTCTTAACTGAGAAGGCTCATATGAGTATTATCAGTGTCATTTTTCTATGCAGGAATACATGCGGTTCATCCTCATTAAGTCACTCATATTTCCCCCATCTCCTCCAATCTCTATGCTTCAACCGAGTCCTGTATCTGAAGATCAAACCTTCTGTTCAGCTCTGGCCATTCCAACAGGAATATTTGAAATTCCCCTGGTTCATTGAAAGTCCATCTTTATTCCCTGGAAGAGGACATTCAGCCTTGCTGGGTAGTTGATTCTCAGGTGCATTCCAAGCTCTTTTGCCTTCTGGTATATTATATTCCAAGCCCTATGAGCTTCCAATGTAGTTGCTGCTAAGTCCTGTGTGATCCTGACTGCAGCTCCACGATATTTGAACTGTGTCCTTCTGGCTGCTTGTAATATTTTCTCTTTGGCTTGGGAGTTCTGGAATTTGGCTATAATATTCCTAGGGGTTGGGTTTTTGGGATCTCTTTCTTGGGGGGATCGGTGGATTCTCTCCATTTCTATTTTGCCCTCTGCTTCTAGAATATCAGGGCAATTTTCCTGTAGTAATTCTTTGAAAATGATGTCAAGGCTCTTTTCCTGATCATGACTTTCAGGTATTCCAATAATTTTTAAATTATCTTTCCTAAGTTTGTTTTCCATATCAGTTGTTTTTTCAATGAGATATTTCACATTTTCTTCTAATTTTTCATTTTTATTTTGGTTTTGAAATATTGATTCCTGATTTCTGGTAAATTCATCAGTCTCCCTGAATTCTATTCTTTGTCTGAAGGATTTGTTCTCCTCAGAGAGTTTTCTTATCTCTTCTTCCATCTGGCCAATTTTGCTTTTTAAAGCATTCTTCTCCTCAATAACTTTTTTGAACTGTTTTATCCATTTGACCTAAGCTGGTTTTTAGCATGCTGTTTTCTTCAGCATTTTTTTGGATTTCCTTGACTAGGCGGCTGACTTCATTTTCATGTTTTTCCTGCATCTCTCTCATTTCTTTCCCCAGTTTTTCCTTCTAACTTGCTCATATGATTTTCAAAGTCTTTTTTGAGCTCTGTCATAGCCTGAGCCCAATTTCTGTTTTTCTTGGAGTCTTTAGATGCAGGAGCTTGTGTTTCCTTATCTTCAGACTGAGTATTTTGATCGTTCTTGGGCTCATATGCAAAGTATTTCTCAATGGTGTTCCTCTTGTTTCTCTGTTTGCTCATTTTCCCAGCCTATGCCTGTTTTGGGGGTGTTTCCTGAGTTTTTGGGACACTCCCACAAGGGTCTCAGTGTGTGAGGCTCTGTCCTCCCTCCTGGTCTGTGAATGACCATATGTGCCTCCCTCTGCCATGGAGCTGAGGTGGGGGGGGTGCTGTTCTATGGGGGGGCCTAGACTGCGATCAGGATCTGAATGTGGTCAGAGCCCCAGGGTCCTGTTCCAGGGGCAGAGCTCCACAGTCTCTCTCTTCACTCCCCTCCCTAGGTTCAATGGGCTCATGCCCTGGGGGCTCCTGCTTACCAGCTCTGCCTGCTTCTGTTCCTGGAATTCAGCTGTGCTGGCCAAGCTGCTTGCTGTGTGCCCTGAGGGCTGGGCTAAATGTGCTGGCTCTGGCAGAGGTCCCCTGCTGTCCCCTGGGGAATTGGTGCTTGGTGCTCCCCAGAGTGTAGCTCAGGAAACTCCCCCCTGCTGTGAGCCCCCCAGTGCCCTGGGGCAGCCTCCGGGAGGCTGAAGTTCTTTTGCTTTGGTGGGCCACCCCCTGGCAGGCTGCCCCTCCAACCCTGGGGAGCAGAGCCTTTCTTCTCTTTTCCAGGTTACCTTGAGTAGGAGAACTGCCTCACTGGGTCCCTCTGTGGGTTCTGTCTCTCAAAAATTTAGTTAGAGACCTTAGCTTATGAGTTTTATGAGAGAGCACCTAAGATACGATCCTTTCTTGTCCCCATCTTGGCTCTGCCCCCTGGCCACAGTTTTTTGATGGTCATTTTTTTTTTAGTTTTTTGCAAGGCAAATGGGGTTAAGTGGCTTGCCCAAGGCCACACAGCTAAGTAATTATTAAGCATCTGAAGCCGGATTTGAACTCAGGTACTCCAGGGCCAGTGCTCTATCCACTGAGCCACCTGGCTGCCCCCAATGGTCATATTTTAATGAGGAGAAATCTAAGTGTCAGATCATCTAGACTAAGTAAGATTTGGCAGTTACACATAGAGGATCTTATAAATAGTATTTTGAGCCTGGCATAATAGACTGTTGGACTTATATTCAGAAGACTTGAGTTGGGGTGCTGGCTCTACCACTTTCTAGTGCTGTATATGGGTTGTTCAGGGAGGACTAGCACCTCTGATGGGAGGGCTTGCCAAGCCCTTTTCAGGGCTGCTTATCTACCTTTCATGTCCATTTTCATGTCCAACTCTCAACTGTGACCCCAAGAAGCTTTAACATGTTCAGGTGTTCCACCCCAGCATAATAGGCTAGACCAGGTTGAGGGCAACCAACAAGCCTTGGATTTGTTGGAAAGTTTGGGGAGGTCTACCCAAGTCTGTGAAGACTTCCCTCCTCCCCCCAATTATGAGAACAATTTTTTCCAACAATCATGAAGCTTGACTGAAGCAGCTGCTATGGAGTTCTTAGAGCTTGTTTAAACATCAAAGACATCAAGAGAGTCTCATTGTGTCCTAGGCCATTGCTAGTCAGCCTGACTTTTGTCTTGCTGCATGACCTTTATGACTCTGATGACTTTGGGCAATTCTCTCTCATTGAAATCCAGTTCATGTGTAAGTCAAGTCATCACCCATGATGTCATTGATCTTTGAAAATGAAGGATGAGGGTGGCTAGGTGTCACAGTGGAGTCCTGGAGTCAGGAGTACCTGAGTTCAAATTTGACTTCAGACACTTAATAATTACCTAGCTGTGTGGCCTTGGGCAAGCCATTTAACCCCATTTGCCTTGCAAAAACCTTAAAAAAAAAGAAATTATCATTCCCATTACAGGTGAAGAAACAGACTCACAGGGGTTATGTAAAGTAAAAAGCCATATGATTTTTCCTTTAACATCTACCTGCAGATTTTTAAAGTTTTATCATCTCTAAGGTTCCCTATTGCTCTGACATCTTGTCAGTATGTCATTCCAAACTTTACCTCCCTGGATAGGACTTGCGTCTGTTCCAGAAAATGAATTACAAAAATTTAACTTTCAACAGGTCCAGATACTGAATTTTAGGAGTAGTGGTTCTTATGAACTGAATTTTTACTTGTGCTTCACTTGGCAAAAGTCTGCAGGGTGGGTGACAATGGATTTTGTGCTCATTTCTCTCCAAAAGTTCTTGACTATAAGGCAATATGCATCTAAATGAGGATTTGGAACAAACCCTGGTGGCTTCTGGGAGGCTCCAGGAACAAGTGTTGAAAGATTCTGAACAGCTGGTAAAGAGGAGGCCCATGAAATTATGCCCAGGGGATTTAACAGGTTTTATTTCATATTTTCATATATATAACCAGAACTAGAGGCAGGTTCCTAGAATGAAGAAATTTGAGAAGTACTTCTAAGTTAGGTAGAGAGAGGAGATAATAAAATGGTACCATCTTCTTTATATCTTGAATGGGGTAGGTGTCATTTCTCTTTTTGTTTAGGATATCATCTTCATATTGCTTCAAGTGTTAAAATGCTCAGCCCCAAATTATAGGGTGGGAAATAATTATTGTTAGTTACATATAACAATATATCATACAATATATAATAATCTAGTAATAATAATAATACATAACATTTTCTACTGTTTTTATTATTTACTCATTTTTAGTTATGTCTGACTCTTTGTGATGCTTTTTTTGGGGGGGGTTAATTTTGAAAAATACAGTGGAGTGGTTTGTTATTCCCTTCTTCAGTTCATTTTACAGAACTTGAGTTCAAATACAGTCTCAGACACTTCCCAGCTGTGTGACCCAGGCAAGTCACTTAACTTCTGTTTACCTCAGTTTCCTCATCCACAAAATGAATCAGAGAAGGAAATGACAAACCACTCCAGTATCTTTTTCGAGAAAACCCCATGGCCCAGTATTGGCATGCTATTGATATCCTTGGGGTCATGAAGAGTTAGAAACTACTGAACAACAACAATTGCACTAACTTACGTTTAGCTGTAAGATTAATGGATTTTTTTTTATAAGGCAATGGGGTTAAGTGACTTGTTCTAGATGGATCTTTATTAAAGAAGGTGATTAGCATACTTAATATCAGTTCCCTGGAATTATGCTTGGTCTCATGGGATTTCAATGATTCCAGCCTTTACTCTAGGTCAGAAGATGACCTTTTTTTTTTGTTATGGATTCTAAATACAAATTCCATTCTGAGATGCCATTAACCAGTTGTTTACTTATGAGTTCTGCCTTCTTCTGAAGTCCTTGATTTCCACTGACAGCAGAAATAAAAATATTAACTGTGACCCTGATATCTTTAATTACTTGCTCAAGATTTTACTGAAGTCTTGCTAAAGACATTATCATTGACTAGAAATTAGAGATTACTCTTGTCAGTATTACTGGGACTCATACAGATAGTAGTCATCAAGTTTGATAAATTCTGAGAGATTTCCAGTCATGTCTAGAGAAGATAGCTAACCTCTCCAGATATATTCTCCAGTTAACAGATGATTGACTTAATACCTCTCAGCAGGTAATCAACTCCCCACTCCTGTTCCATTGATTGGATAATTTCTCTCCTGGAAGTACCTGTGGATTCACATCATTATGTCCCCTCAGATAACTCAGCTCCCTCCTCTTAATGTTCAGTTATTTCAGTCATGTTTGACTCTGTGTCCCCATTTGGAGTTTTCTTGGCAAAGATAATGGAGTAGTTTGCCATCTCCTTCTCTGATTTATTTTACAGGTAAGGAAATTAAGGCAAATAGAGGTAAGTGATTTGCCTAGGGTCACAAAACTCATAAGTGTCTGAGACCAGATTGAACTTAGTTAAGAGGAGTATTCCTGATTCCAGACCTGGTCTGTGTCCACCTCATTGCCTAACTTCCATTCTGCTCTTAGGAAGAACTTTATATCTGTGTTTAGCTCAAAATATTCCAATATCTTTCTTTTTCCCTTCTCTATTCCAACTCAGTGGCAGTTAGGTGGTATATTGAGAAAGAAAGGACTGAGTTTAAATCTAGCCTCAGATCATTACTAGCCATGTAGCTTCAAGCAATTCCTTCAATCTATCTCATCCTCAATTGATGGGTGGTGTAGTGGACAGAGCACTGACTCTGAAGTTGGGAAGACCTGAGTTCAAATTTTACCTCAGACACTTGATACTTATTAGCTGTATGTGACCTTGAGCAAGTCATTTAACCCTTTTCTGGAGGAGAAAGTGAGGCTAATGATTTAGACAATATCTCATTCACCCAAATCCAATTCACAGGAAAGTCATGATATCACCTGATGTCTTGGTCTTCTTCCAGAATGGACAAACATCACAAATCTGCATAATGAGGATAATAGTAACATCTCTTTCCCAGACTTCTTGTGAGGATCAAATGGGATCACTTATGGATAGTGCTTTGCACACCTATTGTAATTATTATTATTAATTATTATCTTTATTCCAATCTCTAGACACAGGTCAGAATTCTCCTCTGTCTCTTTAGATCCCTTTTCTTCTTTTTATCTAATCTAATCCAATAAACATTTATTAAGCCTACTCTATGCTAGTGTCGTGCTTGAAAATCCCCCTTCAGGGAGATATTCAAGACTCCTCCAAACCAGGGTTTCAATATGATACTGAAGAAAGAGGCTGAGGAGCTCTAGATTGATTATATAAGTAGGTTAATTATCAAAATGGGATACTCACATGGGACAGTCTGGGGTGGCTCCCGGACAACAGCATATTGATTCCTAGAGGAGACACCCCAATAGCCTTGGTAATTGTAGAAATCAGACAAAGGGGGAGGAGTTATAGAGTACATTAGTGAGTATTGGATGATATTTTTGGATTTACCCTGCTCAGCACTGGGCTCAGATCTCAGACATGTAGTGCCTCAGACATGCAAGGCCTTATACTGGTCACTGTGGTCATTCCCCTGCCCGTGTGTTTTCTTTTGGCTTACACTAATCTTGGTTTCCATTATTCATGGCTTTCATTGGTAGGGACTTCTTAAAAATGATGATGATGGTGATGATGATGATGATGATGTTGGCTTTCACTGATAAGAGACTTTGGCAAGGAATCCCACATTAATTCATGGCTTTTAGTGCTTAAGGAATCCACATTATACTGCCACTGTTCTAAGCACCAAGGATACAATGAATAAAAAGAAAGACAGTCCATACCCTCAAGGAGTTTACAATCCGATGGGGGGGGGGCGAAAACAATACACAAAAGAGGGCATGAAAGTGGAGTGGGGGGATAGTATGCAAATGGTATGCAATTGGGGACATCTTATCCCTATTCCATGGAGTTGAAAATGCAGTGGGTTCAGAGTCCAGTTTCTGCTTCCTATAAAGTAGGCATTGGGAGGTGTTTGGTACTCCTCCCTCCAACTCTCTAAATATAGAAGGCTTGAATTAGCAGTTGAGTGTTGAAATTAGAGGTGATGAGCTTAACCTGGGAAGGACATCTTGTTCTGTGGAACTGAAAAAAAAAAGGCTGATAACATTTGCTAATCTCTTTCACTTTGGTTCGCTCATCTATACAATGGGAATAATAAAATTTACAAAAAAAGGGCAACTTGGTCCAATTCAGTGGCAGGTCTGAAGTCAGGAATTTCTTAGATCAAATTCAACCTCAAACACTTACTGTGTGGGTACTTCTGTGCAAATCATTTACCCTTTTTTGGCCTCAGTTTTTTCATCTGTAAAATGTACTGGAAAAGGAAATGGCAGACCACTCCAGTATCTTTGCCAAATGGGGTCATGAAGAGTTAGACATGACTGAAAATGACTCAACAAAAAATATTTACAAGAAACAGTGCCTTCAAGTTAGGATGATCTGAGTTTTAGTCCTATTCGGCCTTTGACACAAACTGATCCAGTTGCTCTGAATAAGTCACTAAGCCTTTGGTGCCCCAGGCTACTCTCTGAAAATATACATTTCTAACCAAGTGCTTATCTTTATTGATAGAGCAAATTCTTCACTGGGCATTCCCTAATGTAAAAAAAAAAATCAACAAAAAACAAAAACCATACTACCCAGTGTCACACAGTTATTGTGAGGAAGTGAATTACATAAATATAAACAATTATTATCATGAAGGCTAAATATGAATTTAATTAAGTTGGATTTCTATATCCTGAATAAAACAGAGCACAGACACTTTGTTGAATGCCACAATAAAATTTAAAAAGGAAAAAAAGAAAGAAGTTTTGGCATCATGAAAAGTCTCTGGATTTCATGAAATGACCTTTATTTTATTTTCAAGTTCTCATGTGGAGCTTCTTTAAATGGATAGAAAGGATGGAAAATCTGGAAAACTGTTGTAAGCCACAGAAATTATAATGCTTTCATTGTTTCCAGAAAGCAAAAACATCTCAGACCAAAAATTAACCTTACAGGCAGTGAATTGTGTCAGGCTGGTACCCTTGCAACATACTCTGCCAGGGCTGAGATGTCTGGAGCTGTGGGTGTGGAGGATGGTAGAAGGCCAGGAGGAGGGAGAGGGAGGAGGTTTCAATTATTGAAGAATTATGCAGTTACATTCTTGACCTCTCTCTTCCAGGAATTGAGATTTATTCATTAATTACTGCTAGGAAGCTGTATCTGGAGAGGTCAGAGCTAGGGTCCTTAGTTCCAGTCTCATTTCCAATTGGTTATACAATTTTAGGTAAATTTATTTGTTTCATAATTACTCCTTCTGTCTTATAGGGATAATGATATTCATTCCAAGGTAAGGTTGAAATGCCGTGAGATTCACAGATGGAAATTTCCAGATATTATATGCAAGTTTACTGTTCATTGGATTAGTAACTTCTGTTGCTATAGTAATATATGGTTTACTGGAAATTTCCTGTACATCCTTATCATGAGATATATAGTACAACTATTATCCCATTTTATAAATGAGAAAATCAAGACTAGTAACACAGTCAATAATTGTCAGAGCCAGGATTCAATCCCAAGCTTTTTGACTCTGTTTTCTTTCAACTACTATGCCAGGGAAATATTTTCTTTGCTTTTTTTTATGACTTGAAAATTTTTTAACTAATAAACCTTTGTTTTCTTTTCCTTCTAACTTTCCTCTACCCAAAAAGAAAACTCTTGTAATAAATAAGTATAGTCAAACCAAGCAAACTTCCACATTGGCCAGGTCTATAAATATATCTTGGGAGCCAGGCAAATATTTTCAATAATCCAATTCCACAAATATTTACTAGGTGCCTTTGATGTATAGGTATTGTGCCAGGTATTTTTTGAGTCACTTTTTAATCATGTCTGATTCTTTATGATTGCTTTTTTTGGGGGGGTTCCTTGGCAAAGATATTAGAATAACTTGATATTTCCTTCTCCAGGTCTTTATAGATGAGGAAAATGACTTGTCCAGGGTCACACAGCTAGTAAGTGGCAGAGGCCAGACTTGAAATCAGAAATGTGAGTCTTTCTATCTGTGTGTGTGTGTGTGTGTGTGTGTGTGTGTGTGTGTGTGAGAGAGAGAGAGAGAGAGAGAGAGAGAGAGAGAGAGAGAGAGAGAAGGAAAGGAGGGAAGAATCATAAAAAGGGAAAAGAATTCACTTATACAAAAATATTTATAACAACTCTTTTTGTGGTGGCAAAGAATTGGAAATTGTGGGGATGCCCATCAATTGATTAAATGCTGAACAAATTGTAGTATAAATGTGATGTAATACTATTGCATTATATGAATTAATGAGCAGGTGAAATTCTGAAAACCCTGAAAGACTTATATGAACTGATGCTAAGTGAAGTGAGCAGAACCAGAGCATTGTATACAGTAGTAGTAATATTGTGTGATGATCAGCTATAATCTTTGCCAAGAAAACCCCAAAGGATCATAAAGAACTGGATGTAACTGAAAAAGACTCTACAATAAAAAATGCAGCTTGCATTTGACCATCTTTGTGGTCTGGACACTTAGCAAAATTTAATATACAGCATTACTAATACAATAACTCAAAATGTTTTCCAAATTAAAACAAAACCAAAATAAGATAATAATTATTCAGCAATACCTTTGAAGTGTACCAACTCTGGTCTGTCTCAGGATAGTCAAGTAATATTGTGCATCAGACCCTGTCACAAAGGTCCTATCCAAGTACTTTATAATTTTCTGTTTATTGTTTTTTCATTTTAACATTTATATTATCTTCAAATTCATTTCTGAATATATCTTCTCCCCTGCCCAGAAAAATCATTATTTGTAACAAACAAAAAATAAAAGAGAAAGAAAAGAAAAATCAGTTTGGAACTTTTTGACTGGAGCAAGAATAGTAAATCCATTTTTTTGGCAAACTTATGAGGTCTGGTATGTGTGAAACAGATTGGGCTGAGATGGTAGAGTGATAAAACCTCCCAAGTTTATATGTTATTCTGGGGAAAGGGAGCATTTTGGTTATGGGAGCATGTTACAATAGTTGGGGAGAGAGAGAGAAAAAGAAGGATGCTAAGAATTTTCTTTTGCTCATCGGAAACCTAGAAAACTCTTAATTTGGTTTTAAAAAAACATGTCTATAAGGAAAGATCCTCTGTTGTTATGTTGAAAGATATCATGCTATAATTAGAGAATGATCAGATTATATCTGGGGAGAGGAGTAACATTTCCTGGGCCATAAAATGAGTTTCCAAGGACTTAGGGTGAAGCATAACTGTAGAGGAATAAGTAAGGTGATGAACCAAAATTTTATGGTTGATGCCCCATGAAATTAGTCTTTCTACTTTCAACTATTAGTTGATATAACCTAGTCTGTTAGGGTCTGTTTGTGCAGAAAGACCTTCATGAATAGTGCACCAGCCCTGGAATCTAGAGAAATTATATTCATATGTGACCTCAGACACCTTCTAGCTGTGTGACCTTGGACAAGTCATTTAACCATAATTGTCTTGCCACCCCCCCCAAAGTCAAATAAACAAAGAAACCAAATTCTAGAGGGTAACTTGGTTGCCCAGTGGATTGATCACCAGCCTTGGAGTCAGGAGGACTTGAGTTCAAATTTGACCTTACTATCACTTAACTAGCTGTGTGACCTTGGGGAGATCACTGAGCCCCATTGCCTTGCATCCAGAGCCATCTCCAGAGGCATTCAAAGGGTAGGTAACCTTGAGGAAAAAAAAGAAAAGGAAATGTCTGAGGCTGAAGGTTGAACACAATCCAAGAAAAATGAAAAATGGGTCATTTTGGGGAAAAAAGGGCTGCTATAATAATTATACATAGAATCTCAGTTTTGGAAGAGATCTCAGAAGTCCTCTAGTCTAATCCATACTTGAATAGCCATTCCCTCTATATCATTCTTTTTTTAAAAAACTCTTTCTAATTTTTTCCCAATTACATTCAGAGAAAGTTTTCAACAATCATTCTTCTGCAAGCTTTTGAGTTCCACATTTTTCTACCACCATCTCTTCCTTCCTCCCTCCCCATGGCAGAGAACAATCTGGTATAAGTTGTATATGTGCAATCATGTTTGACATATTTCCCTATTAGTTATGTTGTGAAAGAAGAATTAGAAATGGGGGGTGGTGGACCATGAGAAAGAAATAAAAAACATAAATGAAGTTTTAAAAAGTGAACATTTGCTCTTTTTTCCTCTGGATAAGGATAGCATTTTCTATAACAGGTCTCTCAGGATTGTTCTTGATCATTTTGCTGACAGGATTTGAGGAGTTCATCATAATTGATTATCTTATAATTTTTATGTACAATATCCTCCTGGTTCTGCCCACTTCACTCTACATCAATTCATGGAAGTCTTTCCAGGTTTTTCTAAAGTTCAGCCATTCACCTCTATATCATTCTTGACCACTGTTAGTCAAGGTGCTGGTTGATGACCTCCAGTGTTAGAGAACTCATTATCTTATAAGGTAACCTGTTCTAATTTTGGACAGTTCTAATTATTAGGAGGACTGCTAGGTGGCGCTGGACCAGAATTCAAATCTGGCCTCAGGCACTTACTGTGTTATTCAGGGCAAGTCACTTCATCTTATTTGCCTCAATTTCCTCATCTGTTAAATGTGTTAGAGAAGGAAATGGCAAGGCATTCCATTATCTTTGCCAAGAAATCCTCAAATGGACCATGACCAAAAAACAACTACAAAAAATTAGCAAGTTCTTCCTTTTTTATTTTTGAATGTGCTTCTCTATATTTATGCATTGTTCATAGGGCCTCAGTTTTCTCATCTGTAAAATAAGGAGATTGGACTAGATCTCTGGGTCTCTTCCAACTTTAAATCTTTTGGCCTCTAAGTTCTACTCTTTGAGTAAAGTAGAATAAATATAATCCCTCTTCCACATGACTTCAAATACTTGAAGGTAACTATCTTTTCTATCCATCAAGTTTGGTCATTCGAGAATTGTAGTGTGACACCTGGTAGCAGCTCTCAATTTTTTGAGTCCTTCCAGGAATACTTACTCTAGGTTCAAGATATTCTGTGGGTCCTGATCTCCTAAGATCATAAATGAATAAGACCCACTAATATGTTTATCTTTAATGGTCAGGAAGAGGGCACTATTAACTGAAAGCAAAGACATTTAAAGGAAAAGAAGAATAAGAAAAATAGCAACAAAGCATTTCCACTATAAACCTACATTGAATTTTCCTACAAATATACCCAATATCATTAGGAAAAATAGATATATATATGGGGAAACAATCATGTAGGGGCACATGTAAAGAAGTTGCAGATGCGTAATGGGAGTGATATGATTGTAGGGAATATGTATGGCCAGGGCATCTGTCTAGAAGGACAAGTTCATACCTCCAAAACTTTAAGATGGCTTTCATCTAGGGATGTTATTATGATGCCTTTCCCAGACATGGATCCTTATGTTATAAACTTCAGCAGAACTTTTAGTGAACATCCCCTCTAAATCCCAGAATCAACCTCTGAAAGCTAAACAATCATTACTAAATAGCTCTGCGGTTTAAAGTTCCCTAGTTTTCAAACCCTTAGGTAGGTCTCTTTCATTTTCCCTTATCAATGTATGGGTAGGTTTAAGGTACAGAAGCAATGCCATTACTTCCTCTGCCTGCCCTACTAAATTCCTGGTTATTTCATGTGCAAAGATGGTCAGGAAAGACTTGAAAAGGGTACAGTTTCAGAGTTGGAAAGGTTTCTAGAAGCCATGTAGTCTAAAGCGTAACCTGAAAAAAAAATCCCCACTTCAGAATAGCTGACAAATGATCACAGAGCCTTTGCTCAAAGAAATCCTGTGAGGGAGCCCCTGCTATGTCCTGAGACAGCTCATTCCATTTTTTCATATATATAAAATTGTGAGGAAATTTTCCCCCGCTACCAACAAGTGTATAATTACATCTACCTACTGCTCCTAGTTCTTCCCACTGAGATCAAACAGGACGAGTCTTGTCTTTCTTCGACAGGGCAACCTATTATGTTCTTGAAGACAGCTATCTGTTCCACCCTATATTATCATCTGATATAACTAGCCTTCATATAACCCTTTAAGATTTACAAAGTGCTTTACATATGCTATCTTAGAGTAGGAGTCATAGAAATGTTAGTTATGATGATGATGTAGGTGTTAGTATTATTCCCATTTTTACAGATAAGAAACTGAGACTGAACAAGGTTAAGAGATTTGCAGATGGTCACATAGCTAATAAATAAGGCAGGATTAGAACTCAGGTCTTCCTACTGAATCACCCAGATGTTCCTATTTAATTCAAAAATTTCTGTTCAATCTACAAGGATAGTATGAGAGACTTTGTCAAAGACTGCTGAAATCTTGGTAAACCATATTCATAGCATTTCCCTGATCTACTTGTCTTGTAACCTGACAAAAAAGGTTATGATGTTAGACTGGCATGATCTGTTCTCAATGAACTCACACTGGCTCTTAGTGATTTTTGCTTCACTGAAATTTAATGGATACTGACAAAATACATCTCATAGAATCATAGATTTTAGAACTGGAAGAGACCTTGAGAGTCACTAAGTTCAAGCCCTTCCTTCTTCAGATAAAGAAACTGAGATCCAGAGAGGTTTAAGTAGCTTGCCCAAAGTCACACAGTTGGTAAATAGCAGAACTAATCTTTCCTCTTCATTGACTTAGCCTAGAGGTACAATGCTGACCAGAAGCTAGAGAGATTTAAGTTTTCAAATTTAATCTCACATACTTGCCTGCTTTCTGACCCTGGGCAAGTCACTTAACTGCTTTCTCAATTTCTACATCTGCAAAATGGGAATAGGTTCTACTTTCCAAAATTGTGAGACTAAAATAAGATAATATTTGCAAAGAACTTTGCAAACCTTAAAGTGCTACTTATTACTGTTATTATGATTATTATTTATTACTATTGTTATTATTATTATTATTATTATGTATTTATGTGTTCTTCCTCTTGCCCCCAATATAGTAATAAGATGCTTTTCCAGTTTTTCTTATCAATAGGAGATGAAAAATGATTTTAGCCAGGGATGTTGTAAATAAAAAAGGGTCCTTATAAATTTAAACCATGAAAACATTAGAAAGCATGAGTAGCAGGGTATCCAAAATGCATTATTCTCATTCCATTCAGAAATCTTGGTGTTCTCTATCAGCCACTTTGCTGAGAAAGTTTTAATGGTTCTTTGAATGGAAAAGCTCATTTTCCTTCTCTTTCTGTTGTTCATAAATAGTTGAACAGATAGGTAGCTAAAGCATTTAAATGCTTTTTGTTCACCTGATATGGTAGGAAGTGCTGGAAATACAAATTCCAGAAGCTTATACTCTAATGGGGAAAGAAACCTATAAAAAGAGAATCGGAAAGGTGGTAGGGAGGCATTTCTCATGCTGCTGGCAAATAAGTGGACAAGTTTGAAGAGTCATGAGTATAGCCAGGAGGGAAGTAAGCATGGATGACCTGGGCTCCTCATGAAATTGTTCCAGGCTATAGATTAACCAATCAGTGGAGAAAGCCACAAGACAGACATTTCCAAGGTGAGAAAAAACTGTTGAAGAGAATGTCCTCAAGTCCACAGAGGATGGATCTGGTTAAAAATACCTCTTCCTACTATCCCTTTCAAATTTTAATTAATACCCCAAGAAAGTAATTGAGACAATTCTTTAGAAACTGTTAAAAACAAGATCTTTATAAGGAAACTGACTCTAACTTCATTCATCCATCAATCCATCCATCTGTCTATCCATCTATTTATCTATCCATCCATCCTCCATTCGTCTGTCTGTCTGTCTGTCTCTCTAACCAACCTTCTGGTAATGAGTCTCTCTCTCTCTCTCTCTCTCTCTCTCTCTCCCTCCCCCTCCCTCTCTCTCTCATTATATATCCATATCTATATACACACATACATACTTACATATATACAGACTCACATATTTTCTACATTATTTCGTGAATTCATCAAACTTTTAGTGGCTCTCTATTGTCCCTAGGAAAAGATAAAAGCCTTTTAGCTTGGCATTTATGGTCCTCTCAAGTTTTACTTTAACCCACACTTTGGCTTTATCTCATATCACTTCCTTTCATGGGTTCTATGTTCCAACTGAATTGGATTTACTATCTCTTCACTGAATTTAACATAGTATCTACCATCTCTGTGCATTTATACAATCTCTTCCCCCATGCATGGAATATATTCTCTTCATAGCTCTGCTCTCAGAATTCTTATCTTCTTTCCAAGGTCATGTGACAAATCCTCTATGAAGCCTTCTTCAATTTTCTTCCTCCTCTCACCATCAACAATGCTTTTTGTCATGCCAAATGCCATATCAGGTCAACGAGAATTTTTAAAAAGTTTATTGTGTAAGGGGCAGCTAGGTGGAGCAATTGATAGAGTATTGGCCCTGGAGTCAGGAGGACCTGAATTCAAATCTGGTCTCAGACAGTTAATAATTATCTAACTGTGTGACCTTGGATAAGTCATTGCATTATCATAGCAGCTAGGTGGAGCAGTGGATAGCATGCCAGTGCTGCAGTCAGGAATACTTGAGTTAAAATCTAGTTCCAGGTATTTCCTATGTGACCCTGAGCAAGTCACTTTATCCTGTATCAGTTTCCTCATCTGTAAAATGAGTTGGAGAATGAAATGGCAAATCACTCAAGAAACAAAATAAAACAAAAGTTTATTATGTGCTTAATGGACAGCTAGGGTGGAGCAGTGGCTATAATGCCAGGGCTGCTGTCAGAAAAATATGAATTAAAAATTATCCTCAGACACTTACTAGTTGTTTGACTCTGGGCAAGTCATTTAACCATGTTTGCCTCAGTTTCCTCATATACTAAATATATTGGAGAAAAAAATGGCAAACCACTCCAGCATCTTTGCCAGGAAGAGATGGACACTACTGGCAACACCTGAACAGTAATTAACAGTGCAATGGCATTGTGTGGAGTTCCAGGAATATAAATGCAAGCAAAAAGACAGTCCCTGACCTCAAGGAACTTGCATTCTAATGGGAAAAGACAATACATATCAAGAAACTAAAAGTAATGGGAAGGGAGTTGAATGTGAAACCCAGAGAGAACACAGTTTAAATGGGCATTCTTCTTAAAGTGGAGAGGCTGAAAGGAATTGACTAATCTGAGGAAAAGACCCCAAGAGCAGGGCCAGCTAGGTAGTGCAGTGGCTATAGCACTTGCTCTAGAATTAGGAGGATCTGAGTTCAAATCTGATCCAGACCCTTAATAAATGTCTAGCTGTGTGACCTTGGACAAGTCACTTAATCCCATTGCCTTGCAAAAAACAACAAAAAAAGGTAAAACAAAAATCCAGGAGCAGCATGTACTCCCAGTGTAAGAAGGTCAGAGTAGGTAAAGGGACAACAGGGAAAGAGTGAACTTCAAGGGTGAGAAGGTTCTTGTGGCATGGTAGGAAAATCCAGAGAGTCAGGAGTAGAGTCCAAAGATATATGAAAACATATTTTACTTTTATACATATACTGTGGCAACAAAAAGTTCAAGAGACATGATTTCTGAGTAATTAATCATTTTATTAATTATGGCTAGCAAATAATTAATAAAAGGCCTGCTCATTTGGCCATGTATCAAGAACCAAAGACCAACATGGTGACTTCTTGATGCTTAATATACCCTTGAAGGAATGGCTATCCACTGTGATTGGGTATCAATTAATGAGAGAATGAATATTATAATAAGAATCAGATCTATTCTAATGATGGGCTTAGGGAATGTGACTTTGATTACATCACTCTTACTCCACTTGTCTTGAAATCTAGACAAAGTTCTATACCCTCTCACCCTACCCCCAAGCCTAGAAGTAGAACACAGCAGGCAGGATTCACCTAGATTAAATTCATTTTACTCTTTAATCAAAACTAATTTTTCCCACTAATTTGGGTAGAGTTTGAACAAGATTGAAGATAAAGTTATTCCAATCTCATTATCAGCCATGTCCTTAGACACTGGCTAAATAACCTACAAGGGTCTGATTTTTGAATGAGGAAATAGAAGGGGACAAACCTTGTTCTAACTCAATAATTGGTTATTAATATAAAAGAGCAATGATAATTGCTCTCAATACACATCTCTGTGTGTATGTATACATACTTTATTACACACACACATACTTTATATACCTACAAGTAAATATGCATACACACACGTATATGTTCTATCACTCAGTAGAATATAATTTTTCAAAGACAAAGTCTGCCTTGATTAATTACATTTGTTTCTCTAGAATTTAGCATAGCACTTGGTATAGAGAATGTGCCTAATAGTTGTAAATATAAATAGTTGTAAAGCTAAAATGAGATATTTTAAAAATTGCCTTGAAAGTTATAAAGTGCTATATTAATGTTATTATTATCAAATACTCTCTGCCTTTGTGTCTCTCTGTCCTTTTTCTTCCCTCTGCTTCCTCTCTTCTTTCTTCAGCATTCTGTGTTTATGTGATCACACAGTAAATCAATGGCAGATTTGAGACCAGAACTCAGATTTCTTGACTTTTGTCCCTTTTATTTTTTTCCATAGATTACAGTTCAGGGAGAAGGGGAGACTGGTTGGGGATGACAGTGGAAGTTTTCCTATTCCTTTTCTAAAGAATTTTGCTTCACACCCTCTACATTGCACACTGCCCCAGAATTATAAATGGAAGGTATCAGAACTTTCTAGAGGTTTTTTATCCATAATCATTGGTGCCCAGGAGCAGCCTTTCCTGCCCCTTAGACTTCTGCCAGACAGGGAAAGAAAATACATTTTGGGTCCCCTTCTAAGACTCATAGGGGCCTGGGAACTACAAATACTCAGCAGTCATTTTAGTCACTTCCCTAGCAGAGATGACAAGAGTTCCCCTTAAAAACAGGCCCCCTCATGAAGTTTGTTCTTACTGTTTCTCAGAGACAATAGCAGATCCTGTGTGCTGTTTCCTTGCCTTGTTGGTTTTCCCTTTGCAAACACAATTAGGGAGCTCCCATAAAAACCTTCCTTTGTAAAATCTTAGACTCTTCTCTGGTGTGTCGATTAGGTGTCTAGACAGACAGAATGTACCGCCAGAGGGTTAGCAAGCCATCCACTTCTATTTTTATATCCTTCCATATTCCCAGTGTCCATTTGCCTTGGCATTTAGGATTGAGGATCAGCTCCAATGGGCCTCTTAAAAATGGAGAAAATTGGTGATGTTGTTGTTCTCAGTGTTTACAAGGTTCTACCCCGACCATTGTTCAAGGAAATGTTAAATTCATTTAATGGGGGCTTTGGGTCACAACAGATGATGGTTTTCTAAAGAAACTATGATAGGATTCCTTCTTTCATAAAGGAGGCTTATAAAATAGTTTAGGATAGTAAGTTCTGGGCAGTGTTTGTTGGTTGATGGTAACCTGTATTTTAGTCATACCAGAGAAAATAGATTATAAATTTTTGTATAACATACTTGTTGGCAATCCTTTGGAAAATTATCCACTGAGAAGCAAATGCTTTAGCAAACACACCGTTCACTTAGGATAGTGCCTTAAGTCATCTTGTAGGGTCAGATTTTTCATAGGCTGAATTTAGGAGTTTGTTTTAGAGGCTGATAATGGAGAATGGGAAGATGAAAGATGATGACTCCATTGAATTGTTTTAGTTGCTCTGTTAGAAGTCTTCTTTCCCTTGTAGAGTAGTCTCTAATTATTGTAATTCTTTCTCTTTCATCTAGCAGCAAGATGAAGCTTGTGCCCACATGTTAAAAGCCTGTGAGGAATTGAGATGACTTGAAAGCAACATTTTAGACAGCAGATCCTGTAATTCAATAGGTTTATCTCCCACTTTATCTTTGTCCATCTTTATATTCAGTACTAGTTGGATGACCTTGGGCAAGTCACTTCAGTCTGTTTGCCTCAGTTTCCTTACCTGTAATATGAGCTGGAGAAGGAAAGGACAAACCACTCCAGTATCTTTGCCAAGAAAACCCCAAATGTAGTGATGAAGAGTTGGACACAACTGAAACAAGTGAACAAAAACAATATTCAGTATTCTATATACTGCAGCTCCTTCCCTTTAAAAGGTTGTACGGTCCTTGGAGGATCCAGGATATATGATGGCTGATTGTGAGGAAACCTGGACCTGGACTTGGTCCTAATTATCTAGCCTACTAGGCATGGCAAGTCCTGCTTTTTTGTGCAACTCTCCTTTTGGACTAATGTTGAAGATTAAGGTCAATGATAATGAATGAGAAGCAGAATAACAAAAACAAAAATTGTATTTTAAATTCTCAGGAGGCTGGATTGCCTGGTCTATGGAGATATGGACTGATTCAGTACCATAGACAAAAATCTGAAGGAGCTCACGACATCACTCCTACTTCCTCTTTTCTCACTCACTTCTCGTCTTTTTGCAACCAAAGTGATTTCACCCTCAAGTGAGGCTACCAGTCAGAGTTCTTGGATATGCCCCTAATTTTGATAGCTTTTTTTCAGTCTTCTTTCTTGATCTATCTGTAGCCTTTAACACTGGTGATGGCTCCCATTTGCTGCATATTATGGGGGACATTCATGAGTCTCTTAGTTCTTTTACTTGTCATGTTGTTCAGTCAAACATGTTCGTGCCCCCAATTGGAGATTTCTTAGCAAAGATACTGTAGTGGTTTGCCATTTCCTTCTCCAGCTCATTTTACAAATGAAGAAACTGAGGTAAACAGGTTGAAGTGAGTCTCCCAAGGTCACATAATTATTAAGTGTCTGAATCCAAATTTGAATGCAAGTCCTCCTGATTCTAGACTGGATACTCTATCCCCTGTACCAACTGGTAACCTTTTTACTTATCTGGTTGCTCCCTTTGCTGGAGTGTCTTCTATGTAATAATAATGATAATAATAACAATAGTATATAATATACATATAATAAAAATAATAGCTAGCATTTATGTACTTCTTTATTACATGCTATTTGTATTTTATATTTATTATTTACTATTTTTATAAGCTAGCTTTCCCACTATTTCCTACTTCCTAACTACCCACTGGATATTCCTAAATGGACATACCAATAGAGGTCAAATGTACCCTTTTATATTACTCTCTTCCTGATCCTCTTTCCCCTAGTTGCTAGTGTCTCCTCCCCAATTTCCTCCTATTGGCTTTCCTTTGTATATATATATATATATTTTTTTTTATGGGGGAGGGATATTTTCCTAATCCAATTGGTAAAATTCTAGAATATAACTAACTTGTAATAGAGGAAATGAGGTGTTAAAGGTGTTTTGCCCCTTTAACACTTTGTATGGTTGCCTTCAATACTTGTAAAGGACATGACAGTTTAAATGATCCTCACCCTGAGTGACCAATTTGTAGAGTATAAAGCAGGGGTGGGAAACCTTTTTTCTGCCAAGGGCCATTTGGATATTTATATCATCATTCAAGGGTCATACAAAACCATCAACTTAAAAATTAGCTTGTTATACTTGGTCAAATATTTAATTAATTCACCCCTAAAGAGCTCCTAGATTTGTTGAATTTCAAGTCCTACCAGTGACTATCATGGCAGCAACCAGGTCTTATATGGCCTGTAGGTTAGGTGTTCCACACTCCTGATATAAAGGGTAAGAAACTGGTTATGGGGGAAGTTTGGTGGCACTGTGGATAGAGCACCGACCCTGGAGTCAAATCCAGCTTCAGACACTTCATAATTACCTAGCTGTGTGATCTTGGGCAAGTTACTTACATTGCCTTACAAAAACAACCACCTCCCAAAAAAAGAAAATCTAGAAACTGGTTATATCCTATTTATTACCTCAGAAAGATTTTAGACCCTTTCAGACTCTGATGAACCAGTGAAAAAATATCTATAGGGGCGGCTAGGTGGTGCAGTGGATAGAGCACTGGCCCTGGAGTCAGGAGTACCTGAGTTCAAATCTGACCTCAGACACTTAATAATTACCTAGCCATGTGGCCTTGGGCAAGCCACTAAACCCTATTGCCTTGCAAAAACCAAATAAATAAATGAAGAAAATTTTTAAAAAGTATCTATACTTTTAGGAGATGGAAGTATTTTTAATGAGACTGGAAACTGAAACCAAACAGGAGGCATCAAGCGATTTGCTAAGAGGTACAATTAAACCAAGCAATACATCCCTGTCCATCAGGAATGGAGCTGAGAGGGCAGCGGACCAAGGAAGCCCAGCTTAGTGACCTTCCAGGAAAAATATGGAAGCATGAGGACAACACAAGAAAAGAAAGATTGACTGTGAAGTGCCTTGAACTGAGGGTAATTGCTTTTGGAGGATCCAACTCTGAAGTTTGAATTGGGGGGAGGGAGTTAAGATGGGACCTTATTTCCTTCTCTGTGCACATAATAGATTATAAGATCCTTGAAGGCAGGAACTGTTCTGATTTTGCCTTTGTAATCCCAATGCTTAGCCAAGTGTCTGATGCATTTTGTAGTTGGCATTTAATACATTTTTGTTGAATTGAATTGAAGGGTCTTCTGATACCTCCAAATCAACATGTCCAAGATCATGGATGTTGTTTTTCTTTTCAAACTTTCCCTTCCTTTCAATTTTACTGTTTTATGTATAGAATCTCTATCCACCAAGTCTTTATATTCAAAATATTAGTGTTATCTTTGGTTCTTTCTTTTTTCTGCATCTTTGACCCATAGGTTACCAAATCTCTTCAAGTTTACTATTGTGGAATCTCTTACATCTACCCTTTCCTCTATTTTTCATTGCTACCAAGCTAATACGGGTCCTTCTTTCCACCCATCTGGCCTATTGCAAAAGAATTTTCCCACCCTCCCTACCCTCCAATGTATCCTCTTAGTATTGCCAGATCTGATCAGGTCACTTCATTGTTTAATAGGTTCCCACTGCCTACCAAATCAAGTTAAAACCTGAGCTTCTCCTCCCCCATTCTTTTATTTAACAATTTTCTATGCCTGGAATACCCTTGTCCCAGTTCCCCCATGATTGTCTAATTCCTGTCTATCTTTTCAAGTTCAACTCAAAAGACACCTCCTCCAAAGAGTAATTGATTGCTCTGGGGCTGTGATTGGGTAAGTAAGAAGGTAGAACAGAATAAGTCACCCAGTATGAGCAGGAATGAATTGGTTGCACTTTGAGTTATATTATCTTTCACCTCAAAACAATCTCAAAAAAACTTCTTTGATTCTCCTAGTCTATAACAACATTTCTCTCTCCAGACCTTTTTGGTACCTTTCTGAGGCACTTAAACATTAGAATTAAACATATGATATATTATGTTAATAGATCATGCTTAAGAAAGTAGCTAGATGTCACAGTAGATCAACTGCTGGACCTGGAGTCCAGAAGATCTGAAGTCATATCCAGTCTTGGACACTTATTAACTTTGTGACTTTGGTCAAGTCGCTTAACCTCCATTTGCCTTAGGCCACTGGAGAAGGAAATTACAAACCACTTCAGTGTCTTTTTCAAGAAAACCCATGGAAAATATGGCCCATGGGGTGATAGTCAGACACAACTGAACAATAACAGACCACATGATAGGCTTTTTGGAGAAAGAGTACTCTGTATATTCATCATTAAAACTGTTGAATTAAATTAAAGATCAGAATTTATATAATGTAGAGATGGAAGGGACCTCAGATTAATTATTCTAGCTCCTTATTTTACAAGTAAAGATGCTGAGTCTGAGAAAAGAAAAATAATTTGCTTAAGTTCACAAAAGTTTATATCTACACCAAGTTTTTTTCATATTTTGATTTAATTTGACTTGACTTTCATATTTTGTTTTTCTTGTTATATATTCAGGATTAAAAATAGCCTCAATGATTAGGGAATTATCATATGAATTGAAATTCCCATGAATAGCAAGCAGACATGAGTAAGACAAGCAGTCTGAATTGCAAATGGTTTGGGATTCAGATGAAATCATTACCAGTTTCCAAAGTGGGGGCCTAGAACCTTGGAAAATCAGTATGACTTCAAGGGGTTCATGATCAACCAAGAAGAGAGTGAGATGTGTGGCATCCCACTCTTCCTGCCATAACAAGTCATGAATCTTAACTCCCGCACCATCCTATTTACCTATTATTCACCCAATCTTCTCTATCTCTATTTCTATCCACTACATAGTGGTATAAATTTTCATTCTCTTCCTTTTTGCCATGGAATGGAATTCTCAAGGAAGGTATAATCTAAATTCAGCTTGGGGCCTTGCACCAGCAGTTATACAATTGCCATTGAGAAATTCTGCTTTCCCAATCATATCTTCATTATGTGCTATTTCTGTGCTCCAATAAGTAAAAAGGTAGAACATACTTAGGTGGCTAAGTGAATATAGTATTGGAGTTGGAATTAGGAGGACTAATCTAAGTTCAAATCTGACCTCAGCTATTACTGGATGTGAGACCTTGGGCAAGTCACTTGGCCCTGTTTGTTTTAGTTTCTTATCTGTAAAAGGAGCTGAAGAAAAAAAATGGCAAACCACTCCAATATCTTTCCCTTCTCCAGTGAATCCTCCACACAACTACTAAAGTGGTTTTCCTAATGCATAGGTCTGTTCAGATCACTCCCTTATTCAAAAAATTTTGAGACTATAGTATTTACTTTCCAATCAAATATCATCTCATCTTTGTATTAATTTCTATTTTATATGTTATTTCACATATATGTACAGAAGTGCATGTATATAATGTAAGTAATATATTTATATTAGGGTGAAGATCAAAAACCTCATTTGTGATCATAAAAGTTGACTGACTACTGATACTACACAAATGGCTGTGCATGTTTAGAGTTATGTTGATCATATCTTGACAGGAAATGACTAGTTACTGATGTGGGTATCGATTTTGTGTAGATGTCTGTATATAGTTGAACTATCTACTTGTTAGAGGAGCAAATAACAGAATTGGCAAAATTAAGAGAAAGGTTGAGAGGAAAAAACTGCATTCAATTACTATATCTCCAATTTGAATTATTCAAGTAAGATATTAATGTCGTGAAATAAGAAATGGAAAGGAAAAGTCATCAACAAGTCTTAGTATTTCCTACTGATATAACTTATTAGCTTGACTAATATAAAGTGGTTCTCACAATGAAGAGGATGAAAAGATCTTGTCAAGTTGAGAGATCTGAGAGGTTAAGGACAATATTCACTTGGAATCTGGACATTTGCAAAAGCTTAGTGGAAGACCCAGTGAAGTCAAATCATTCTAGGAACATATGACACTAGAACAGATGGAAAATGGAACAAGTTTGTCAGCATTTCTAAAATAAATTTTCCCCTTCTACTATCTGGCTTCTACCTACCTTTCTTATTTTATACTCTCTTATTCACTTTGTTCCAATCCAAGTAATCTGCTTTTCATTGTTCATTTGTTTCAGTTATGTCTGACTCTTCATGCCCCATTTGGGGTTTTCTTGACAAAGATACTGAATTAGTTTACCATTTTCTTCTCTAGTTCATTTTACAGATGAGGAAACTGAGGCAAAAGGGTTAATTAAGTGACTTGCTTGGTGCCATACAGCTAGTGTCTGAAACCAGATTTGAACTCAGGAAGATATGTCAGTATTCTACTTCCTGTACTACCTAGATGTCAGTACATACTTTTCCATTTCCTTATATATACATCTGGAATAAAACCCCAATAGAATATAAGTTCCTTCAGGGTGAGAACTAGTCCACTTTTTTTGTCTAGTCCATGTGACTAGTACAGTGCCTTACATATAGAATTTAAGACATCTGTGAAATTAAGTTGAAGAATTTTCCCATGTTTTATTATGTGTCCCAACTAAGAGATGTGAATATTTTTCATATATATCTACTGATTGACTATTGATTATCCACAAATGGCTGTGCCATCTGAAGTAGCAAAACAAACCAAAACAAAAAACTAATTCCCTCTTCCCTTTTTCTTTCATTCCTCCCCAACCCCCCAGGAAAACTGAGGTCTTTAGAATAGACAGGAAAAAAAAATACAAATCAACAACTACTTCTTTGACAGAAAAAGCATTCAAAGGAAAATCTAGTTGGTACAAAAAAAGATTAAAAAATTTAATGATTTAAAAATAGTCTCTACATATAAGATAGCAAAAACAAGAATGCAGTTTTAACAACTTGGTTTTCTTTTTTTGAAAACTTGTAATATCACTTGTAGCTTAGTACAAATCTGTTACCTCCTAAAAATATACAACATATCAATTGCAACAAAGTCCACAAAAATATACTTGTGTCATAATTCTTTTGAAATTGTTGATGATATCAGTCCCTCTTTTTCATCTGTAGGATGACCATTCATGTCCCATCTTTTTTTGATGGAGCACAACTGTGAACATTACAATAGATGCTATTTTAAAAAGTACTTATGTGATAAGCTTCACAATTCATCTTATCTCTTTCTGATCATGTATGATCTATTCCATTTGCTATTCCAATATTTTGGTTTTTCAGTATAAGCAAATTTTATTCACTTAAGCATATATTGTAATATAAGAACATGTTTTGACATAGGCTAGAATACAAAGAATGAGCAAGACATTGGATAGAAATACCCTAAATGCCTTGGCTTCAGAATATGAGTGTACATAACAGTAAACTCTTATAAACTCATTGCCAGCCACCGTTTTTTTTCCCACTATACTTCCAAGTAAATCTGATAAGACTTATGGCATGTGTTATTTCCAAAAGATGTAATGGCAGTATTTAAACTTTATAGTCAGTCTATGATATAAAAGCTGTGACTCAGTGTCTTGTCTCCTTGGAACTGGTCAGATTGAGATTAGTCAGCAAAGGTATAGTAAAGGGAGTGAGGTCTAAAGCTGTAATTGGTATAGGTTAGAATTGGTGGTAGTGTGTGAGCATGTGGAGGTTCATAAGATCTTCTATTGTCGTCAACAGGGAGGTGAACATCAGACCCCAACACTTAGTGTCCCAAAGTCCTTTTGCTAGATAGTAGTACCTAGACAATGGGTGACAGACAGCCAAGCATTAGTTTGAAATCTGTGTGTCAAAGATTTCCCCACTGTACCATATGGCACACGAAACCGTCTTTATTTTCATGGATATTTAGAACTTGAGGTATAAATGCAATCTATGTCCCTTCTGCAAAGAGGAGTTTTTCAGTTTAAACAAGACCTTTGGAAAAACCTCACAGATGACTCTCACAAATACAAATGATGAAACAGCCATCGGCACATATGTGACTTTGTCTTTATTGTGGCTTCCTCTCAGCTTAGATTACCCCCCACTCTTAACCAGAAATTACCTCTAAGTACAGTTTTCCTACCTCCTCTAATGACTAAGCTGCTTTTCTTCCCTAGCACCTTAAATAATAGCTCTTGTATTGACACACATTTTATAAATATGTTGTTCACCAAATCTGTATGCTCAGGAGGACCCTGTGCATTTTGGCATAAGGATTGGGAAAGGAGGGAAATTTTGGAAAAAATGTTCAACTAAAAGAGCAAGTTACTATTGTCTTCTTAATTATAAGGGATTGATTTATGGGCATAATCTAGTTCCCAAACACTGGAGTGAAAATATCCAGCAAAATCCCTACAATGTGTCAGCAGAATCATCTGTTAGATCATCTGTGAAGATGTAGTACTTTGGGGATGCATTATAAGGTGCTTCTTAATTCATGGGTTTTTTAAAATGGAATGTGTTACATAAATATCTACATACACACACGTTCCCACAGGCACACATGAGAACGTGACCAAGTTTATGTACAGTTTATATATATATATAATATATATATATATATCTTAGATACACAAAGGTATATATATATAAGAACCAAACAGTAATAACAATTTTACCTCTCCAACTCCCTGAATGTCTGCATGTTCTCTAACTCACAGAACATATTTAAAATATTTCATATAAAATATCTACAAAAATAGATAACATTTACATAAACCAGACAGTATTTCCAGTTTGATTCTGTGGCCTCCTCAGTCTCTATCCCCTCTCCATCCTCAGAATGTTGCCATTTCTAGCAATGACCGCTTGAACAGCTGGGCATTTCTGGACAAGTCTGTTACTTGGTGTACCATTTCTTGCAGAGCGGGTGTGCTGGGGTAATGGAGGGCTGCCATCTTGGTAGCCAGTACAATGTTCTTAAGCTGCTCGCACAACTGGTTACTAGAGTTCATCACCTTGTTACGTATCTCCTGGGCTGCCACTTGCCTCGTTAGTGTGTCTCCAATGAACACTAGCTTGTGTGCACTTAGGATCACAAACTTGCTATGCGCCACAAAGATCCTTGGGGGCTGGGCTGAGCTGACACAGCTGAAGAGGGCATCGATGGCATTGAGAAGGGAGATATAATGAGTATCACACTGGTCATAGTAGAAGAAAAGCAGCTGTCTGTCCTGGGCGCCTATGCTACTGTTTGTGGCTGGGAGGCTCTGAGAGGGCTTCCATTTGGAGATGTCATTCTCCACTGGCTTGGTAATTTCTTGCTCCAATAGCTGGAATTGACTGATCTGAAGAGAAAAAAAATCAAAGGTTTATTTAAAGGAATATCGTATAGTAGAATGAAAAGATTATAGCATTGGAGATCTGGATTCCAGTCTTAGGTCTTTGGCAAGTCACTTCAGCTCTTCAACCTCAGTTTCCCTATCTGTAAAATAGATGGCTTGGACTAGATGATATCTAAATTTAACTTGCATTTCTAAAATAATGTCATTCTGTTCTTCAGCTCTCAGGCTATAAATATTCTCTGATATGATAATGCAGTTCTTTTTTTTTTCTCACACTTGTATAAACAGCATTTATTGTACAGAGTGCTCTGAGGAAATATGACAATTCTGGTCTCAAAAGAAGAATATGTACAGCCAAGCTTTTTCTATTAATACATCTATTTTGTCCTGCAACACTGGAAAGAGGGAATGTGTGGCACCAAAGATAATGCAGTTCTAAGAGATAAAGTACAGGAGAGGAGGGTAGAACAGTACTTTGGAATACAGTAGGTGATTAATAATTTTGGACTGAATTAAGAACTCATATTCTGAATATGACTATAAAATGAAGCCAATGATGGTATCAGTTGAATCAATTGGTTTTCCACTTTGGGAAATGACTTTACAAGGGCCATTAAAAATGTTCAGATAAAAATCCCTATTTGCTTTCTTCTATCCAAACCTATCTATAGATAAGGAATCATTTGCCATCTTACCTTGAGCAAATGCAAAGCAAGAAACAAAACAAAACAAAACAGTTCTTGCTAACAAAAGGCACTAGGTTGCTGCTTAACATAATTATTGTTACACTTTGCATTTTGCAGTAACTTCCAGTGGTTCCACTGTGTCTCTTGGTGACCCTTGATACATGCACATGCCCAAACCCATGTGTATAGCCCCTTAGTTGCTGGTAAAGAAATTGAAATCATTAGTTGAAACTATGGGACTTGTTCAAGTTCCCACAATGGGAAAATGGTGGCAGAGGGAAAAGACCACACAGCCTTCCCCCATGACATATACAGCTAAGAACCACAGGGAATCTGTTGCTTGGATTCCCTAAGTTAGACTTATTTCCCAATAAGTCAGACAGGCTCCAGAGCTATAGTCAAGTGGCCAAAAATAACTGAAGGCTATGAAGGTAAGAATAATTTACACGTTTGTAGTTTTAAGGTTTCTGAACCTGTCCTCTATGCCTCAGAACAACTTTTTGAAAAGAGGGAGGCAAAACCTACCTATTTTAAACATCCTCACTTTATTTAACAGGAAACTAAGTCTTAGACAGAAGTTAAGAGACTTGTCAAAATGTCCACATCTAGTTATTGGTTGAATTGGGATTAGAACACAGATCCTAGTGTAATGATTGTCAAACTCTTCCAGTGGTGGAGCCCTCAGTTTGAACAAAACTTTGGCAGAATTCTTGTAATAAAATCCTCTAAAATGTTTTTAATATGTTTCTTAATAAACAACATTTCTGTTGTTCAGTTGGTTTTCAGATGTGTCTGACTCAACCCCATTTTCAGGTTTGCTTGGCAAAGATAATGGAGAGGTTTGCCATTTCCTTCTCCAGTTCATTTTACAGATGAGGAAAATGAGGTTAACAGAGTTAAGTGACTTGTCCAGGGTGATACAAGTGTTTGAGGCCAGATGTGAACTCAGGATAAAAAGTTGTACTGACTCTAGGTCCGGCTGGTCTATCTACTGTACCATCTAGCTGCTCTAATAAATAACATAAGATTTGTTTAAAAAATAAATAAATAGTGGCCTTGGGCAAGCCACTTAACCTCATTGTCTTGCAACCCCCCCCCCTAAAAATAAATAAATAAATAAACAAATAACTAACATAAGGTTTGTTTAAAAAAACAAAACAAAAACTTGGGGTCATTGAGTTCCTTGTAGCACAGGATGAGAAATACTAATCTAGTGCATTTGCACTACTGTCTAATACCAGAAGTCTGAGAAAGCTTCTCAAGTCCTCCTCTGGTCCCTGCTATCTTAGAGTATACTGGTTTAGCTCCCAAAGCAAGAACAATTGACTGGACTCTCTCCAAGAATTCTCAACCTTGAGAATAGCACCGACTCGCCAGGATTAACATGTATTTATTTGTTCCTATGCTCTTTCACAGGCCAGGAAATTTTCATATGTTGAGATCCCCACAGAAGGATGGAACTGTTCTGTTTTCCAAGTCCTATCTTTGCTGGTCTTCAGGAAAGTTTCCTGGCATCATAAAATGCTTTTAGTCCTAAAATCAACTTACCTGATGATGTTCCAGCTGCATCTTATTCTGCTTAATGATATTTTCCTTTTCCAACAGTTCTTTCTGCTGCCTTTCAAACTCTTCTTTCCCCTGTTATTTTACAAGAGAAAAGATCCATTACATCACTGCCATGATTCACTTATGCTAACAATTTAGATGACAAATGGGTAAATATTGCCTTGTTTTCCACTACTGTGGTTGCTTGCTACACCCACTTACCTACATGTAGAAACTGCATAATGTCACCCTGGCTCTCAGCCTAAGGATTGCTAAGGCCCCAAATCCCTCTTAATGCTGAGGTGACAAACCAGTTTCCATAATATACTGAATTCTGCCCTCTTGACCCCAACAAGCTTTTGTGATTAACAGGTTGGACTTCCTTCAAATCTCTCTTAGAAGCAACATTTCCAGTATTCTTTTCTAATGGATTCAAATTGGCCTCATAAAACTTAGTTCCACCATCTATAACATGAGGAAGTTGGATAGGATGATTTCTAATGTCCCTTCAAGTTTTAAAATCTTATGACTCTGTGACCTCTGAGCCCAAGTTAAAATCTGGCCAATAAAACTTGCTTCTGGTCCTTCAAGTTCCTCATCTGGCTCTGTTCTCAGATGGCCACAAGCCAGGGGTGAAAACTGCCCAAGTAACAGAGTAAACCTAATTCACATTGAGTGGAGTCAGGGTTTGATGACCTCTGCAAGAGAGAACAGAACAGTCAGAAAGCTAAAACTTTCCAAGGCTGGTGGGATACTGCTTTTCTTTCCCTTGCAGATGAACGTACTCTTCCATGGAAAAGAGCAATTAGAAGAGGTGATCCTCTGGGTCACTGGGTGTGTGCCCAGCTGCCTTCTGGAGAAGCCTGAGATGGGGAATGGACCAATGGCAATGAAAGAATGCAAACAATAATTTGGAAGCTGAAAGGGATCAAAGAGGTTCAACTTTCTCTTTGGTTTAAAAAGATAAGAAAATAAGGCCTACAGAGTAGAAGATTTGTTTTAAGGTATAGAGCTGATCAGTGGTAGAAGACCTTGACCAGTGTCTGCTAAAAGAAAGGTAATAGTAATAATGTGAACCTAAGTATCTTGGCTCTAATCATGTAATGAAGGTCTGGAGTAGAAGTTGGCAGTCTTGGACTCATATCCCAACTCTGCCACTGACGGGAGCACTATCCACTAACTATTCAGATCCTTTGAAGTTCATCTTAGTCCTTTCATTTTATGGGTGAAGCAAGTGAGGCGCACAGAGCTTAAGTGACTTGCCCAGTGTCAGACTGGTAATAAGTAAGAGCCAGAATTCAAATATAGGTCAATAGGCTCCTCATCAGGGCTCTTATACCTCTATTGCCTATAGTAAATCCTCTCCATAGGCTTTACTATCCTCAACTCTAAAATGAAGAGTTTGGACCAGATGCCCTCACAAGTTTTCTTCAGGTCTAAAAGACACAGATGTTTCATTGGTCCAGTGTCCTTACCTGCAGGTGAACATAATCATAGTCATCCATCCAACTTCGTTCAGAGCTATTGTTACTATTGCAGTCAGGATGCTGGTCCTTGCTTAAGCTTGGAGGCAGTGGCTTGCAATAGGGCTGGGCCTTGTGGTCACTGGGATGTAGCAGCTGGGTCTGTTGACCTGTGTGTAGGTCACCGGTCACATTCTCAGACCCATTCTTTAGCCGCACACTGCCTGCAACTGATCGGAAGAGCATTTCTGCATTGGTGCTGATGGTGGTAGTGATTTGTTTGGTGTCATCTGGCACTGTCTTTGCCACCATTACAAACCGATCAAGGTCATCACACTTGCTTTGAGGTTTATTGATAGCTAGAATGTTCAAGGACCAACTGCAGCCATTCAAGTCCTGACTGGTCTGAGTTAGAATCTGATGGGAATCTTCAACCCTTTGCAGTTCTCGCTTCATTTTGTTGTGCAGGGTGAGTTCGGGGAGACCTGAAGCATTTGCTACAGCCCCCTTAGCAAAATGGAGGTGCTCCCTCAGAGACAGCTCTACCTTTTCCACTGCTGTGCGGATCTCATTGATGTGTCTCTCCATGTAGCCATAACACCTCCAATCAGTGGTGACCAGAGAGGTGAGGTTAGACACAGCCATCTCTAAAGCCTGCTGAAGCTGATAAAGTCTCTCGATGGCTGTGTCCGGATCTAGCAGTAACAACCTTTTGTCCTGAGATGGTGAGGCTGACAATGAGGACTCTTTAGATGTTGTGGAAGAGGTGGACATGTTGCTCCTGGTACTACCTGTACTGGAAAAAGATAGTCTATTCATGCCATCGGTCACATCTTGGCACCCTTTGGTCTCCTGTGCAGTTTGTGGTGGAACATCATATACTCCATCTTTTTCTTCAACATTTAATCTTTCATTGGACACTGCTTGTGGCTCAAGAAACTGAACTCCTCGTGGGATGTCATATGCATCATTCTGAGCAGCTGCAGGTTGTCCAAGGTGCGTGTGCTGGTGATTTTGAAGAATGCTTTGGTGTCTCTGGGATACTTGCTCAGCAGCTACTGAAGCATCACAGTTATATTTTACATTAAGGTCCTTCCCTACTGCCTTGGAACTTGTTGGAGGAATGTCATAAACACCCTCAGGTCTTACTTCTGCTCTTATGTGTTGTCTCATAGGAGGAGGGAAATCATATTCCTTTTCTTTTAATCCTACTTCATCTCGGGAACCAGGTGGAATGGCATAAACCTGAAATACACAAGGAAAATGTAATTTATTTAGGCATCTTATGGGGGAAAGCAGAGAAAATAATAATTAAATTTAGTAGAAAAGTAGAACATACACTCCCTTCAATGACAGCTTTTTTCTCCTCTTGTGCCCAAAACTCCTGCAATATTTTATGAACTAGTTTTCATTTAAGCACTATACTTCTTTAATAGAGTCATTCCATTCCATGACTATTATAGCTATGTGAATCATGATGAGATCTGTATCTTCTGTCCTAATCTATCTCCTGGGATCTAGTTATTTCCAGCTCTACTTTGTTCTACTGTCCTCTCAATGGGTACTAAACTGGATTCATTATTTTCAAAATCTGAACACCTCATTTCTATTTGTAATATAATCAATTGGGATATTTTTTCAGTCTCTCAATAGAGAATTACTGCACTTCTACTTGATTCTTCCCTCTTTTTATCTGTTATTTACAGTATGTTAAATTCTGTTGTTTCATCCTTTATATTCTCCATTTTCTCTCTTTCCCCACTGTTACCACTCTAATCTAGGTCCTCTTTAATTGTTCTTATCCATTGTAAAAGCCTCTTAGCTAGCCTCTCTTCTATCTGCTTCTTCTCCTTCCTGAATTCTATTGCCAAGTCAATTTTCTTCAAACATCACTTCAAATATGTCACTTCTAATTTGAGTATCTGGCAATTCATATAACTTCTCAATGCCTCATTTTCCTCATTTGTAAAATTAAAGTCGGACTCAATGGTCTTCAAAAATTCCTTTCAGCTCTAAATCTAGAATCCTATGATCCTAATACTCTTAACACCGTTTCTTACACTTAGTAAATACTTAATTAATGTTTGTTGCCTTGCCATTTATTTATTTATAAAACAACCTTTTATTCCTTTATACAGAGACAATGGAGAGAGGGTTAGAAATAGATCCTAGTCTTACAATACTGAAGTGTTTGTGTGTCTCTAAGAAAAATCTTTTAATCTCTCAATAGTCCCTATAATGTTGTAGACCAGTTGCTGATTTGACCTTTAGAGAGAGTTTCTTAATTTTTCTTCAGGCTAAATGCTGGTCTTCCTCTACTATGTCCTTCTTTATCCTGAAGTCCCCTCCAGCTCTGGAATTCACACACTGGAACTATTTTCCATCCTTGAAGTACATTTCTGCCATTGGATCCTATTGGGTCCTCTCAGAAATTATATTTAAGTGGTATGAGTGTGAACTCAGACCACACTCCTTCTTCTCCAAACTATATTCCAGACTTTTTCTGCCATTAGACCCCTCCCCTTTTATGTTTTCCCCCATTAAAATAAAAGCTCTTGGAGGGCAAGTATTATCTTTGTACCTGTATTTGTATTCCTAGAACTTAGAATAATACTTGATAAACAATAAGCATTTTTTTATTTTGTTTTTTTGCAGAGCAATGGGGTTAAAATGACTTGCCCAAAGTCACACAGCTAAGTAAGCATTAAGGTCAAATTTGAACTCAGGTCTTCCTGATTCCAACACCAGTGGCTCTATCCACTAAGCTACCTAGCTACCCCAATAGCAATCATTTAATAAATGTTTGCTGTGGACTCACAGAGATATCCTTACACTAATAAAATCACAGGTTTAGGCTGCTCCCAAAGTGCAAATCATTGCAGCAGATGCTGGACATGGTCCCTGCTCTGATGTTACCTACAATTGAGCAAAGATTCCCTCCTGCCATCAAATTAAGACTCCAGTTCTTGGTAATCAAGACAGTAGATATTAAGACAGATCTCAAGACATTAGAAAAAGGTGCATGAATTACTGTGGTCAAAAGAATTTATCAGTCATTGGGTAATCTCTAGATGATGAACCTCTTGACACTTAGCTAAATTGATCCTTGGATGACAGAGATTCCAGTTCCTTCACTAAGTCTATACTCAAAAGTAATTTTACTGGGTAAGACCTGCCTACAGCTTGCATTATTTAACCAACTATCCTTTGAATGCTGAGGGTCCATCTTCCCATAACAATGAGACAATTGGAGGTCTTTAATGGAAGGAAAATTAAAAAATTACAAACAGATTTTACATATCCAATGAGTATTCTCTCTTTCAAAATGGCCACTTTGGGAAGTTAGATACATTTAAATGGTAAACAATGGCTCACATTTCTGAAATCTTTTGAAATTAAGGTTGGGCACATTCTTTTTAAGGGAGGAAAATCTCTGTGCTGTGAAGGTAGATGTACTTTTTGAAAATAATAAAAGATCCTGGGAGTCACAATTAATGAATAGGATAAGTGATAAAGAAGGGTAGTACTATTTGGGGATCAAAAACAAGGTTCAGTAATAAAATAGATTGCTTGGTGTGTTGTGTCTTTTGGATAGACATAATGAAGACTCTCTAAGAAAACTTTTAAGCAATGACGGTATGTTTGGAACAAGTATTTTTGTCTTCCAAGATTAGCTACTCTGCAGGGACAATCAGGATATTTAAATTTTGGCACATTTGGGAGGAAATTAGTAATATTTTTAGTCACAACTGGTGTTACTCTTCCTTTCATTCAAGTGGGTGTCTAAAACTTTTTCCCCTTTGAAAGATTCCATTAAGTTAAAAAAAAATTAGCTCACTCTAGGGAAAAAAAACTCCCAAATAATGGCTAATTTGACTTACTCCTTTCACAGGAGGGATATCATATATCCCTGAAGGTTTCATCTCTCCCATTGGAGCTGAGAACATCGGGCCCTTCAGTGATGATGGGGGGATGTCATATACCTGGAAAAGAAAAATCTGAGTCATGGAAATATCTTAAGTTACTTTTCTTTTTCTTTTTTTTCCCAAGGCAATGGGGTTAAGTGACTTTCCTAAGGTCACAAAGCCAGGCAATTATTATGTGTCTGAGTTCACATTTGAACTCAGGTCCTCCTGACTTCAGGGCTGGTGCTCTATCCACTGCACCACCTAGCTGCCCTATCAAGTCACTTTTAAAGGAGTTCTGAGCTTTTGTTTCCAATGGCTTTTAATAAATTGATTTGAAAACAATCTTTTGTGAGGTCATTTTTTTGAGAGTATAACTATACATACAGACCAAAATATAATGTAACAATACAAAAATAGATATTTTCTTCTCCAGTAAAGGACTTGAGTTTCCAAATAAAGAAGATCCCAAATTTCTAGGTTGTTGTAATTGACTATTGATAATAATAATTTTATATAAAATTACATATATAAAAACTACATATAAATTTCACATATTACATAATTATAACATTATATAAATTGTTTCTATAAAACTTTATTATGAAAGGAGTTTACTTTATAAGAATTTATAAAGTGTTTCCTTAGGACATCCTTATAAGACAGGCAATGCACATATTGTTTTCATTTTGACTCAGATGTTGAGAGATTTGCCTAGGATCGCACAGTTAACTAGTAAGCATTGGGTAGGATTCAATCTAGGTTTTCTAACCCCATGATTCTTCCCAATACTTCACATCAAATAGGTTTGTCACAAAATATCTTTCCTCTAAACTTCAGCTGATACCTGAAGATATACTTAATATTCTATTTTTTGCTACGTTATTGTAACTTACCCCTTGCATGGGATGAGATGGAGGAATATCATAGGTATCCTGTTGGTACTTGGATGGGAATTCATATGCATAGCCATGGCCTGTTCTCACTGGGGTGATCACCTGAGGATTAGAAGAGAAGGAAATGTCAAATTATGAGCCTGTATTCTTAGCAATGGATCAAATTCCTTTCTTGGCTCCTAGTTGAGTGAATACCTCCAAACTATTTAAGTCTCCTCTCAGCAAATCAATAACTAAATTAATAAAAATAGAAGGATGGAGGCAAAGAAAGAATGAGAAGAGAGGGTATTACAGAATAGCATTCCTGTTACTTTTTGGGCAAATGTTTACCAAAAAACAACCCTTTTTCCCCCTTATTTCCTCCTGCCCTGGGTAACACAAAAAATCTCTAAAAATGCTTCTCCCTTATAATAAAAGACTTTGTTCTGGCATTTTTATCTGACAGATCTAAGTATGAAAAATCCTATTATACTTTTGCAGTCCTAAAGATTTTTTTCCTACTTGAATATAAATTGCTATGTACTGAATTGGTTTTAATGACTCTAAACTATGTGCAAAGTGAATAATGGGAGTAGAGTCCAACCACTTAAAATTCCCCTCATAGCTTCAACTAGATACAGCATTTCCCTGCCCCTCTTTGCCAAACTTGATTATTATGAGTGTAGCAAAAAGGCTGGTGGTGAATACAGCATTTTTACAAAGTGACATTCAAATAATGCCACCCTTAGAGACCTGAAGGAGCTTAAAGTCCAAGATAAGGTATAAAAAATAAGAATTAAGATTGCATAATTGTGACAGGGGGCAGAGTTCAGGTCTTCTAACCCTGGTTCATTGTGCTAATCATTTTCCCATTACCATCAGGGCAGTAGAGGGCTAAATAGGACATACTTCCAAGTAAGTCAAAGGTCAAATACCCCTATCATGACTTCTGGCATCTGGAATTAATGTAAATGAAATGGATCTCACCTGACAAGCTCTTGTTTCTATATAATACTTTGGGGAGCCTTAAATCTGGGTTGAGAAAGACCTCTAAGAGGTTTTTTTTTTTGAAGTCAACTTATTTTGAAGTGTATTTACTCTCTAATTCTCCTAGGACTTCTAAATTGCTGTACTTTTTTTTTTTTTTTGCATCAATAACAGCACCCTCAAGTATTGCAAACTATCCTTAAGGAGAACAGGCCTCACAAATTAGAAACAAGAGGTGGTTCCCTCAGCAACCATCATCTTTTATCCTTTTCTCTAATGTGAAAACTCTGGCGTCAGGCTGCTCACAAAACTATGTGAAAAATGTTCCACCGTTGTAGGGCTCAAATGGGTGGGAACTTGGCCAAAAGTACCAATCCACCTCTCAGCAGGGACCCTAAACCCTGAAGGGCTGGAACTGGGTCTGGTGTTAAGTCATTCAAACTCCAAGTCAGCTACTTCTAGCAATTAAGATGAAATCAAGGATTTAGTACACAGGTTAATGTTTTCACATAATCTCTGCTGCTCAGGTTTTTCCAAAAGGAAATGCCCTCCTTACCTGAGGCTTCCCTTTCCTTCCTTGGGCCTTTCTGTTTTGGCCAGAAACCTTGAGGGTCTTTCCCTTCCAGACTGATTTTTTTTTTTTTATTGACTCTGCCTCATTTCTTTCTTACTAGCCTAAATCACTGAAATGGGTAGGTATAGCTTCAGTCAAAAAGAGAGTTGTTAAAGACCTTAGTTTAAAAAGGTCAAGGTCTCCTATGGCATCTAGTTGTTCTGATTTATATCTGGCCACTGGATTCAGTTGCTCTGGAGGAGAAAGTGAGGCTGGTGACCTTGCACTGCCCTCCCTCCCTTAAATCCAATTCGCCTGCATGTCATGGTCCTCTTTGATAACGAAGGACAAACAATAACAGGACCTGGTTTGAGTAGTGAAGAAAAAACTTATTGAATAGCCCCACACAGTATCATTTTCCCTTTTAAGAATATGCCTTTAGGGGCCAGCTAGGTGGCAAATTGAATAGAGCACTGAGGACCTGGGTTCAAATGACGTCAGATACTTAATAATTGCCTAGCTGTCTGAACTTGGGCAAGTCACTTAAACGTATTGCCTTGCAAAAACTTAAAAAAAAATATGCCTTTAAAAACAACAAACAAAAAACATGCCTTTTGCAAAAACAAAGCCAAAGCTACTGCACTTTCATGACTTCATAAAAACGCCTCCTGGGCACTATCATCCACTGGTGTTCTAAGGTATCTTCCTGCTTGTCTTTCATACTCTATTTATAGCTTTCTGATCTTGGCTTTTAAAAAAGGATGATCCTCTCACAAAGCAGCTTTTGTTCAGTCTTTAAAAGTTTCTGAGAGTGTACTACACCCAAAGCTGCCAACTCAGTAATGCAACTAGAGATCCAAAGTTTGTTGTTCTCAAGTCCAGCTTTAACTGTTTGGTATTTGCCTTTAAGAAGAAAAAAAAGACCTAAAATAGCATTTGGTGAAATGTTAACTTACAGAAATGACTTCAGAAGGGAGGAGACACAGAAAAGGGGGACTGCTTTTCCTTGCCTTTGTGGCCTTTGCCTGGCACAGCGTGATTGTTGTTCCCGGTATTTAAAAATTCACTTCCTGACAAATGTCACAGAACTGCAAGCTCTCCTCTTAGCTTCCCCCATTTAAAGAATGCCTGTGGTCATCTGGTTTTTGAAAACCCCTGCATTCCAAACTCATCATTTTCCTTGTTTGTGCATTAAAAGAAACAGATGGCAAAACCCATAGGGAAAAAATACATACACAACACAACATACTACAGTTCGGCTTGATTGCTTCTGCAGCCCCTCCCCCCCAAATTCCCTCAGAACTATGCCACTTTTTTGTGGTTCATTAAGTCTTTCTCCCTACCTCACTTAAGTACAAAACCTTTTTACATTCCTCTGATCCCACAAGAAGGGAAAGGAATAAGCATTTATATATATCACTTGGACTTTACATTTATTATTTAATTTGATTCTCACATCAACCCTGAAGGATAAATGGAAACCAAGGTGGACAGGTTAAGTGACTTGCCTGGTGTCTGAGGCAGGTCTTCCCGACTCCACTCCCAGTGCCAATGTGCCATCTTGTTGTTTCAGTAAATATTGACCTTAAGAATGTAGGTGCGGGTGGGGGAAGATTTTCAGAGACAGAAAAGCTAAATTTAAATGAGATTGATTCTCATAAAAGAAATGTGAAGTCATACTTATTGGAGTCATTCTTTAGTGTAAAATACATCACATAAGCCACTTTCTCAACTCGTATGTCTCCTTGTTTTTTCTCTATTTTTTAGTTTCCTTTTCTCTTGAGTATTTACTAAATCATTCACTAAAGAAGGCTGCCTCTTTATGGCACGAAGATGGTCTTAGGTTTGTGAAGGCTCCATCAGTGGTGGAGCACAAATTCTTCCAAGTTCTGCCAAGTTGGGAAGGCTTTGTTCTAAGCCCAGCTATAGACCAGGGAGGCTAAAATTCCATGAGGATTATCTCTACAAAACTGGTCAATAGGCAATAGAATATTTTTTAGCCATGGTAATCTATTAAACTATTAAAATATAGGGAAGGAGAGGATCATCTACAATCTCATTAATGGAGGAGGCACTCACTTTTATGAAGTCACAGTTTCTTAATAAAGTATCTATATAAGTACTTATTAAAGGACTAAGGTATAAAGAATAGCAAATTGATTCAGTTCATTAACATCTCCACAAAAGGAAACATTGAGGTTCTCTTGAGATGATCTTGTTTCAATTACTTCTCTATGCTTTGGTCAAGGGATATATTTGGTGATTTCTGCCTACATGATCGCTGTTGCACCCAATCCCTAATGTGCCAACTCAACAAATGGTCAGAAAATGGGACTTTGGTACAGATATCTGATTCAACATCTCACTAGTGGAAAGTCAGATTTTAAGCCCACAACTTTTCATTATATCACACTATACAAGATAGTGTCACTTTCCAGCCTCCAGTCACAATCATCACATTGATCTGAAGGCTTTCAAAATTATTCTTCTTTATAAGGTAGAGTTTATGGAGATACACTCTTATGAGTCATATTCCTACTTCTACTCCCTTCCTTCTGTATCACAGGAGGATCAGAGATTAAGAGGTACTTTACTTACTATCCAGTACTCTGGTCAAGGGATGCATTGGATAATTTCTTTTCGACCTTGTAATGTCTCTCCTTTTGCTTCATGCCTTCTAGAGATTTTGATGCCAGCTAACAGAAGTCTTAGAAGACTGGGTCTTTGGGCAAGTATCTGACTAGTGAATTTTAGATTCTAGAATATTAAACATTCCAGAATCTTAGGAAAGTAAGAGATAGTATTAATTCAAAGTTGTTATTGTTAATCATGTCTGACTCTTTGTGATACCCTTGGAGTTTTCTTGGTAAAGATACTGAAGCAGTTTGCCATTTTCTTACCTAGCTCATTTTAATCATGAGGAAACTGAAATAAACAGGACAAATTGACTTGCCCAGAGTCACACAGCTAGTGAATGTCTGGGACCATAGATGAACTCAGGTAGATTAGTCTTCCTAATTCCAAGCCCAGTGATCTACCTACTTCACCACCTAGTTAGAGAAGTAGTTAAGTATTCAATTAAGAAGATTAGCAAGAACTAAGAGATAGAATACAATAATTTTAAGTTTAATAAGTGTAGTTGAAGACAATGGTACAGTGCCTCAGCTTTGCCACCAATGATCTGTACTACTTCAGGCAAGCTAACATCTCTGGATCTCAATTATGTGTAACTAAAATGCGAGAATTGTGTCAGATAACCTCAAAGGCTTCTTCTAAATCTATGCTCTTATGATTCTTCTATGAAATGAAGCATACATTTTCAGACCTGGATAACATACAGTTTCATTTTGATTGTTAATACTTATCTTTTATAAGTATTTGAGCTAGAATTTGAACTCGACTTCCAAACTCCATCAAGCTCTATCAGTCTATTCACTATACTAGTATAACTTTCTATTATGGTCTCTATACTTATCTACCTTCTTTTGATACTATGGAAAGTCCTGAATCATGAGCAACACCTTCTGTTTCAAAGACCATTTAATTCTTTTCTAAAGTCATAGTATATTTCTCTGTTCTCAAATGCCACATATCTGAAGAGAGTATATGACATCGAAACACAAAGATGACTCCAGACAAAGAATGTTCAGTGAATGAAAGAATTAGATTATCAAAGATTGGAAGGAGACCTTGAGAGGTCATCTAGTTCATTTTGTCTCTGACTATATTTGCTAACTGGAGAGAGGGCAGATAGAAACAATACTTCTTCCATGACATTGAAAGGGTAAAGCTAATAAGGGTAAGAATTAAGATTTTTCTTTTTCTGTTACTTTCCCAAAGCAGCAACAGTATATTCATGGTGGAATTCTCCCTTAAATATCAAAACTAACCTAGTCCATTTCATTTCATAATGAATACTTGAGAGTGTGCCTTATATGGTATCTACCTCTTAAAGTATTTTCATGGGGAGCAAGGATAGGGCTTTAAAGTTCAAGGATGAAGACGAATGATGTGATAGTAAGGTCAGAGAGGGTAACTACGGTAAGCATGAGTAATTGAATTGACCATATGTCTGACAAGTTTTATGCTAGGATTGAGAGAGAAGAAAGAAAAGGTCTATACTCCCAAAAAGTTTCCTATCTAATTGTAAAATATGTGAAGCAACTAAAGAGCCATTCAAAATAAGATCTATGCCTATCTTAGATCCTTTGGTGCCAACAGAAAGAACCAGATAGGCCATTCTACCTATGCTGTGGATTCAAGTGTGAGCTCCAGGAAAAGTTTCCTCAGTTTTCTCAGATTGATCTCAAATTCCAAAGTGAACTGGTTCTAGGTTAACAGAATCTATTATATGATGATACAATTGAAAAACATGACCCATGTACATTAGTGAGGCATTTAAGATAGAATCAATATTTAGATTACAGATTTAGAGCTAGGAGAGATCTTAGAAATCATCAAATTCATCCTCTAATTTTTCAGATGAGAAAAATTGAGGTATACAGTCTTCAACTGATTAACTCTAATCCTTCATACAGCTCTCAAAGTGATCTCTCTAAAGCATAGTTCTGACTGTGCCACTTTACTTCTCAAGAATCTCCTGGGCTTCCATTTTGCTTTTAGAATAAACTACTAATTCCTCTGTGTGGTATTTAAAGCCCTTCACAATCTGGCTCCAGTCTTTCTTTATAAACTTTTTGCTAATCAAATTTATGCTCCAACATAACACATGCAGAGTTTAACACAGTGCTTGGTACATAGTAGGTGATAAATTTTTACTTAACTGCAACCATTGGCTAATCACCATCCTTTTACACAGGTTATTCCTTATGATTGGAAGGGACTTCTTCCCCATTTTCCTTCACATTTTAGTTCAATCACTACCTGCTAAAAATTCTTTTCTAATGCCCCCAGTTAGTACTATATTCCCTTATTATTTTTATTTATTAAATGATTTATTTTGTATTTACTTATTTGTATACATTCCATTCTCCCTTCCCCTAGTGAAGCACATAGTAGGCATTAAATTAAATGTTTCTCCAAAGAATGAATCAATGATGAGAAAAGTCAGAGAGAGCCCAAGTTCAGATCTATGGGAGAATTCCAACTTGCTCTTAGTCTATGTAACAAGGCCTTATCCTTTGTTGAAGGATACTCAAGGCCAAGTCTGGGAGCAACATTGTTTCCTTTTTCTCTCTATGGAGGTTTTGTCATAAACACCTGGGTTCTTTAAAGTTTCACAGTTCAAATATGTGGGAAAATTTTTTTAAGAAAAGGAAATGGAAGCAAAACCCTCCCTTCCTTTTAAAAATACTCATTCTTGACATCTGAAGGACAAAACATGCTTTAGTTCTGATAGCCAAGTGGGTTGACTCTTCTATCACCTCTGTTCTGGTTGTTAACAAAGAGCAACAGGTGCATCATCAAGGGAAGTACTAGACTAGGGGCCACTTGCCCCACTAATGTCTTCAGCAGGCTGAAAGTGCAGGGCAAATAAATCCTATAAGCTGTCTAATTGTGGCCATTCTTCCTGTTTCTCTCTAAAATGATGGTGGTGACATTAAGAGTATATAAATAGTGACAAAAGAGCTCAAAATTGTTTGCTTCCAAATGCTACATTATTTTATGAAGACACAAAATGAAACAAACTTCCTCAAAATTAAACCAGATTAGAGTCTCCTTTCACTGATTTATTCTAAGGATGCCAAGAAGGCAGTGGGAGTTACAAGTAAAAATGACTGATGACTAGGTGTGGTCCTACAGGCACTTGGGGGTAATTTAGCTTTAAGGCTATATGCTGATATTCATATTATCATCAGCATCTCTATGACAACCAACCACACCAAAAGGGAGAAGCCCAGTAGAAAATTTATTTTTATAGGAATTAGTGATGGATATGTTTATCTAAGAAAAGGGAGAAAACCACTGCTATCCATAACTCAGTATACTTAATAACTTAGCAATTTTGTTATATGAAACTAACAAGATACTAATGAGATAAAGTAATATTCAGGTCTTTAGTAAGATACATAGGCCGGGGGAGGGGTGTTATGTGAGGTGCCAGATGCAGAATTATTCATCTCAAGGCTGTTCTCTGAGCATAATTCCCACTTACAGATGGAAAAATTGGGACAAAAAGATTAAGTCATTTGCCCTAAGGTCATAAAGCAAGCCAACTGTTATACTTCTCCCAACCTCTTGAAGAGCTATAGAGACTTTGTTGATATTGTTTTGAAATTCTGTCTCAGTCTTTCTGTCTCTCTTATTCTTTGTTGTTAGGAAGGAATATTTGAAAACAGAGGTAATATAAAAAAACAAGAGACATCAATCAAAACATTTTAATGGGCAAACTATTCTCATTATCAACTTGAAGTAGGCAAGGAAAATGATTCCTTTATGACTTTGGATCTAGTAATACCGTACTGGACATATAACTCAATATCTACTAAAATATGAGTAGCAATTGTGTAGGAGCAAAGAATAGGAAACAAAGTGGCTGCAATATTACTGGAGAATGGTTAACCAAACTAGTATGTGAATATAATATTATCATGTAGTAAGAAATGATAAATGTAAATTCAAAGAAACATGGACATATTTGTATGCACTTATACATGGAGAGGTTTTAGAAAGGTCAAACATAGATAGGGCTTCAGTTTTTTCATCTATAAAAGAATGGGAGTGAACTAGATGACTCAGTTCTAGACTCTGGAAGCAGCTCTGAACTCTCAACTCTATTTACCCATACTATAACCATATCTTTATCTTTTTTTCCCATTGTCCCCATGCCTCTCTTTTGTACTTTGCCCATTCCTTTTTTCTCCTTAACCTTCCTTCACACACTATGCCATCTTATTCTTTCCTTAATCCTTTAAAATAGACACTAAGAAAAAAATGCCAAAAGATCTTAAAAATATACATTTGAGGACCCTCTGTGTTTGATGGAAAATACCCATTTCTGTATTATCTGTTAATTCTCTGTATTTAGTCATGACCAAAATGGATTATATTAACTGAATATTACATAATTAAAGTTCATGTAATATTTTGTTTATATTCTTTGAGCTACTTCCTCAAATCCTGACCCTGGTGGATATTTATTCATTTCAAAGAAAAAGAAAAATGTCTGGTAAGAACTTCTGGATATTCTGATCAAGGACCTAATGTATGTAAATGTATACAGTAGATGTTCAGAAAACATATTTGATAAAAATGAATAGATCACACCCAGGGATTAAAAACCACGAATATGTATATTGGGGGCATCCCAACCACTTCTTGGCAAGGAAACTAAACTCTTTCCAGAATGGAGATAGGCAAGTCATCTGTGACAGCCTTAGAAAGCTGTCTAGGGTATTCAGGAGTTGAATAGTTTGCCCACTGTCACAAAACTAGTATACATCAGAAGCGGAATTTGATTAGGTTTTCTTCACTCCAAGGTTAATTATCACACTCTAGTCCCTTACTACAAATAGTCATGTAGATCATCCAGATCTCAAATTGTAATTTCCATTAATCATCACAGTTCTATTTGTACTCTTTTCAGCATATATAGAATATAAAATTAGGTCCTTTCTGATAGACTTGATTGTCACTTTCAGGGTTTTATGCATCCATGAGATTGCATTCAGGTCGCCCACAATGCCTTTCTGAAAGGTTTTATTTTCCTTTTAAGATGATTGACCACTCTGACCATCTTTATTAGGTCTTATAGTTACGTCTTTGTCTTTATACTCATGAAACAAAGGATGTTATCCCTTTAACTAAAATCCTGCAAACAATGCTATGACCTGCCCACTGGAATTTAAAAGTTTCTCTCCTGAAATTGTAGCATTTCAGAGGTTTTCATGTTGAAAGTCCAAGATTACTAGTTACTTTTCTATGGCCAGAAAAGAAAGCCACATATTGCCTCTGCTGGATTTATTAATTCTCTATAAATTCTTCCTGCCCAGGCTGGGTGTAGCAGTGAGCTCATTTATTTACTCACTTAGCAACAATCTAATGAAAAGTGAGTCTGGCCATGCACCATAGCCACGATTAACTTCTCTCAAATACTAGGCATTGTGCTTGGGGTAACATTTTTTTTCATTTAGAAAAGGGGGGAATGAGTCCCCCCCCTTCAAAGACACTTTGAAGTTTGAATGAAAGCTACAACTTAGCCTTATGCTGACCACGTCGAAATAGCTGTCTCTTTCTTGTCCCAAATGAGGCACAAGTCACAAGTGAGAGCTGGGAAGCCAAGGGTGTCATTCTTTAGCATGACACATTGTTTGCAGTATTCCCATCCATGGTGGGGAATACTCTTTGGAAACAGTGGCCTGATTGTTGAGCCTCCACCATGGTCCTCCTTTGCTTTCAGCAAGTTCTTTATACAATCCGAGCTAGAGCAATATTTTCTTATGGGGTGACCAAACTCCAAAGAGCAGTCTGAAACTCTTCAGAGAAAGAACCAGACCCAGTTGTTTTTAGTTAAGCAGAAAAAGAAAAAAGAAAAAAAGCCTTTTGCCTTTTTCGGAGACAAAGAAGAGGATGGGATTCTCTTGTCCTTGTAACAGAGGGTAGGCAGAGCTATTTTTTTTGTCCCATTTCTCTGGGATGTACTTTGAGGAAATGTTAAAAGGCACAAATATGTGGGTTCTTTTTGATACCCAAATAAGTTTAACAGAATAAGCCCCCTTTTTAGCAGACAACTAAAGTAGGCTTAAATTTTTTTTGTTTTAATCTCAGATGAAAAAATAATGCAATTAAATAAGCCCCTGCCTCAAACGCAGCCTGGTAGAAGGGGAAAGGTGTGAGAAGTTGAAGATTTTTGGAACACAATTCTTTCTGATATTGTTTCTATCTAAACAGGAGAGCTTCTCACAGTTTAATTGGAAGCAAAGACATGGATTCACTTGGGGAACTGACTAACATGTCCAGAGTCTGTGCCAGACCCTTCAGGGTGCTTCTGCAACTGCCACAACCATTATGTAGCTTTCCTTAGAAAAAAACAGATCAACAATGCAGCAATGAGGGCTAAAGACATTCCAAGGGCATGGGGAGAGGTGCATTGATGCAGTGGAGGAAACTCAGCAGAAAAAAAAGTTCTTCCTCCCCCCCCCCCGCCCCCCCACCCCGGTTTCTCTCTCCCTGAGATCCCAGTGTGACAGTCCTTCTTAGCTCTCAGTGACAAAGCACAGATAAGAGACTTTTTCTAAATTACACCGACACAGGTCTAACAAATTTTAATTCTCTATGGCATTTGATACTGTAACCTAAGCCTTTCTCTTCAGATTATTCTGCTTTGGAAAGAGATACTAGAATAGGGAAAGAATCAATGGAAAGAAAAGTTTGGGAAGTTTTGTCAGTACTGTCTATTCAATGGGTCACTTTATTTTTATGAAAATTTATTTGATTCTTATAACTTCAGTTTGGTGAACTCATGTTATTTCTTTTTTGAAAGAATGTCCTACAATTCTATGTCTTAAAACTGGAATAGAAGCAAAGTAAAGGGCTAAGGGATCATATGTCCACTCAGTAGACAAACAGGGAACAAGATTCTCGCAGCACACTAAAATATGTAACCTCAATCCCCATAGAACTATTCTAACAATACTAGCAGATTCCCTCAATCACTGTATAATTATTGGTCTTTTTAAGATTTTTTCCCTACTTTTGATTTCCCTATATGAGGAGGCAGTGGCAAAAGCACTTGCTTTGGAGTGAAAGGATCTGTGTTCAAATCCATCTCAATCATTCATTACCTGTGTGACCATGAACATGTCAACTAACCTGTCTGTATCTCAGATTCCTCCTCTATAAAAAGAGGGGGTTGGATTAGGTGACCTTTGAGATTCTAGGTCTATGATGCTATGGATTCCAGCCCACAAAAAGTAGCCCCATGATCTTGCCTTAACATAGCTAAGCTTAAAGCTTCCCATCATTTCTTGGGCACTCCCTAGGATCAAAATGATTTCATAGGATCTTACCCTAGTGCATTGTTACCTCTCAAGGCTATGTAAATTCATTTGTTATGACTTGCAAATATTTGGGGAAAAAAGAGGTACATCTATGTGAAGGAAAAAGCCAATATAGCGATGATCTTGAGGGTTGGGGGTTCCAAAATGAGCATAATAGCACCATTTTGGGCTTCACAGAGATTTTCTGATCACTTTATTGAATGAAATTAGGTGCTGTAGCAGCATTTCAATATGTCCCTGCTTCTACAAAAGATCTTGTTCTTTGGAGTCAGAGAAAATGGGTGCAAATTTTCATTCTGAAATTTACCATCAAGTAGTCTGAAGACAGAGAAGGCCCTCAGATAGATCCTTGTACCCCCACATGGCTTGAACTGAGAAGAAACCCCCCATCCCCAAAGGCCAATGAATGAATATTTTACGTTCATTCATGTACAATTTGTACACTGATATTCAGTATCTCCAGGTCCCAGCTCTTTCTTTTCGGGAAAGATGGGCAGCATAGTGGATAGAGAAGAGAAGAGTTCAAATTCAAACTCAAACACTCAGTAACTAAGTGACCCTGGGCAAGTTAGTTAACTTGTTTGCATCAATTTCCTTGTTTATAAAATAGGAATCATAACATTACCCACCTACTGTCGCCACTATGAAGTCAAATGAGATATTTGAAATATAGTAGGTGCTATATAAATTCTAGGTATTATATCACTACAACTGCTGCTGAAAAATGAAAGGTGACTCAAAAACATTTATAGGTCATTCCTACATTATTTCTATTAACTAATGAAATTCAACAAATATTTACTAAGCATTGATTCTGAATAAGGTATACATATGTCTAAGGTTATGAAGGAATAAAAGAGGACACCCAGGTGCTGAGTTATCTCAAGGATTACACAATCAATTAGGGGAGGGTTTGAAAACAAATGAAGTCTTCTGGCAGAAGAGCCTCATTCAAAGATTTGAGGAAACTAGCTACATAAAACTAAATAGATAAACTGGGTTCCTTACAAAAGGATTTTTGACTTTCCAAATGAATTCACCACAGGAATCTTTTAAACACAATTAAGATACAATTTGGTTTACAAAGATTGAGTTACACGACTTTTCAGGAAGAGAGAGAGGGAGGGGGAGAGAGAGAGAGAGAGAGAGAGAGAGAGAGAGAGAGAGAGAGGTGTGTGTGTGTGTGTGTGTGTGTGTGTGTGTGTGTGTGTGTGTGTGTGTGTGTGTGACAACAACACTCAACATTGAGGTTATGGCCAGCACACCTCTTTAGAAATGTACTTGACTACGCCCTGCTGGCACTATTATATTTAATTATTATACTTTTTGGTAATATGATTACATTGTAGTCATAAATAAATATTAATTTCTATATATAGCCCTTAATAAGTTTTTATTAGGCAATGAAGCCAGAAGAATTAAAAGGTTGGACACCCATGCTTTAGAGTTTAATCTGCATTGTTAATATTTTCTTCATTATTTTCTTAAGTCTCAACAATCAACAAAACAATAAAGCAAGGCCAAATTTGTAGCCATTCCAGATTTTCAAGATGTAAATGCTCACATTGAAAACTTAACACACACTCCTGACTAAATCTAACTTTACCTTCCACATTCAACCACTAAATGTTATGAAAGGAAGAACCAAATACCTGGCCTATATGAACCCAAGTATTGGAATTTTGTCCATGCTTTAAACTTTTTGGGAAAACCTAAGGTCAGGTCCTAATTCTGCTGTGTGGCTTTAGGCAAGTCTCTTAATCACTTACTCTGAGTCAGTTTTGGAGTATGTAAAATGATGATAACATTCAAACTAGCCACCTGAAAGGGGATTTGTGATAATCAAATGAGGTAATGTACATACAATACCATATGAGCATAAATATTGTGTGAGTATTAGGTATTATGGTGATTATATTGTAAACACTCTAGAAAAATTATTATTTAGTGGATAATTTTATTAAAAAGAGAATGACTTTGCTTTTGTGGGGTGAGATATTAGTTATTAAAATAGTCTCAAAATATGCATTATCTGTAGTCTAAGGGATTTGTAACAAATTGGGTTTGAAGTCTCTGGCATTGACTCTAGTCAGACAAAAAGCTTCTTTGTTAATGAGCGGAGGTATTACAGTTCACTTCTGTTGGTGTGGGTGACTCAAGGCTAAGGAAGAATACTCCCCATTTTTAATGTCAGGGAATGAAGCCTGGAAACTCAAGGGGTCACAACCTCTATTTGGGGGTAACTTTCCAAATTTGTTTGAGCTTAGGGGTTTGGATGAAGGACCCCTTTCCCTCTAGTTTAAGGAAATGTGAGTAGAAAAATTTCTCACTTAAGTTAGCATTATGTTTTAATCAAGTTTCCTGTTCCACCTTGATTTTTTATAAGCAAAGTTGTAGAAGATGCCTTTCAAAAATCTCTCATATGCTAGTGGGAGGCATTTTTGTACTTTGGTTCACCTTTTATGTTAGGAGCACATTTTGATTGCTTTAAAGAAAAGGTAAAAGGAGAAAACATGATTTCTCAGTGGTCACAACATCTAATCAGGAAAGCCCTCTTCCCATCAGCTAGACACCAGATCTGGCAACATTTGCTGGGGATTCCTTTCTCTAAGTGTAACTCATAATGACTCAATGTCCAAGAAGGTGCAGACATTCCTGGCTAAACTGTTTTTTTGGAACCAAAGATTACCTTTCAGGTATGGAGGGAAAGACATGATTATAATCCATGAATCACATCCTGCTAATCTCAGACTCTTTCCTACTTTGGGCAATTGGAAGAGGGCCTTAGGGATGATGTAATGTAATCCTAATGAATGTAGCCAGGCCCTTTCCTAAATGCCCAGCCAAAAATAGGACCCACCTCACCTTTGTGCAAAGGTTTGGGGTGAGGGGAAGAGTCATCAATATGACTTAATGGCTACAAATGCTTTAATGAAATAGGTTGTCTAAGTAAAAGTCAAAAATACAGTGTATAAATAGTCTCAATGGTTCCAGAATTAAATGTCATGATTTCAGTTTGCCTTATTAATCCTTTCTTTTCATGAAAAGATACTGTAAATTGAGTTCAGGGTCTTCAGAGGAAAAACATAGACTCTTGCCCTCTTATGATTATCTCATACATCAGAAAAACCTATGAGTCCACAGGTAGATCTTATATCTCCTTACCCTCTGAAACTCATTTGCTGTGCATACCCACAGGGTAGAGAATATAGGAAGAGTTATTTTTAAAGGCTCTTTGAACTATCAAAGTTGTCTTGTAAAATTCTGAGTCAAGGCAAGAATAGGTTACACTATGAAAGTCAAATGTATGATGCTAGGTAGCATGGGGCAGGGCAGTCCCTGATGGAATCTTAGTATTTATCTAAGATCATCTTACTTTCTCTTGAGGTATATTACATCTATTCTATGTTTACTTAGTATGTTCTGATTTATATATGCCACCTCCCTACTTCCACCCCCCCCCCCAATTAAAATGTGAGCTTTGTGGCCCTGCTGATGGAGCACTGACCTTGGAGTCAGGAGGACCTGAGTTCAAATGTGTCCTCAGGCACTTAATACTTAGTTGTGTGACCTTGGGCAAGTCACTTAATCCTATTGCCGCCTTGCCCCAACAAAATATAAACTCTACTAGCTCAGGGGTTGTTATTGCCTTTTTTTTGGATCCTTAGGCTTAACTCATTTCCTAAAACATTAGTAAGTAGCTACTAAATGTTTGCTTATTGAGGAACTATCTTTACCCCTGTAGGTTTGGTATAAACCAAAGCCAGCACCAGTGAAAAAGAAAGTGTCATGATAGAAAAATGAGTAAAAAGATACTTGACCTTGCTTCCCAGGATCCAATTATGGCTTAAAGAACCTGATCTTTGTGATAAAGGATGCTCCCAAAGGATCTTTAAGGCAGTATGATATAATAGGAAATAGCTCTAAACTGAGAATTAGGAGATGTATATTCTAAAACAACTCTGACAAGTCCCATTGGATGGACAAGTCATTTAAAAATTTGTTTTTATAGTTATAATTTGTAAAATGATGGTATTGGAATAAGGACCTTTTAGATTCACTATGTCTACAATAGACTATGATTCTACACATAAAATCATTATGGTACTTAACAGCAGAATCATGTCCTCATTAGGAATGTTATACAGGCTCTTTAATGATGACATATATCCCTATGGATTATTAAGAAGTAAGGAGAATGAGCTCAAAACTGACTTTATGGAGAGAGGGAAAAATTGGTTGCTTTTCTTTGTGGTAGAAAGGGTATTTGTTTTTCTAAATGCTGATTTAATAAGCAATGAATGGAAGTTGATGTGTCTATAGAGGGTGGGGTTCAGGGCTGGAATTCCCCTGTTAAAACTAAATAAAGGATTGATAATAAGCAGACTGCAAACACTGTCTATTAAAAAAGTGACTCATTAACAGAAAAAAATCATGCGGGCTAAAGGTTCTGAAGTCTAGAAATACAGTAGAGTTCTTTAACTCTAGAAAATCCCAAAACACCCTCAGATTGACATATACAGGCTTAACATACTTCTCAACATTGAGGTTTTTTGTTTTTCTTTTTCTAGGACAAAATCCTATTTTTCTTGTCCTTTGTCTCAAAAGAACTGTTAGGGCCAACACCATACAATAACAGGATTACAAACTTTTCACTCATCCTTATTTTACAGATGAGAAAACTAAAGTATTGAATGTAAAAAACTTGTCTGAAACCACTCAAAAAAAGATAGTGGTGGTGGTGAGGCGAAGAGAAACAAGAAAAAAAAACCTTGCTTGTACACTGGGTTTGCCTCCTTAGGACATCTACTTAAGTCATTTGTATGGTTCCCCACCCATTAAAAAGATACTGAGTCATAAACCCACACATAGGGAGATGACAACAAGAATTTTAGATCAGTTGCAGCTAAATAATCCAAACTTCTCCCTGAGGGAAGGTAGCTCCTCCTATGTGTGCATATGTGTAGGGTAGGGTGAGATGGTGGGGGGGAGGCCTGAAAAATCTCAGGCCAGAGGAGCTAGAGTCACAAAAAGAAGACAGACTGATGGCTAACACTATTGGAAGAAACAGGCTTGGATATATGAGAGCCCAAAACTAGAGCTTGTTTTATTTGGCTACTGGCCTTCCCATTCTGCAACTCAGAGCCTTGCAGCCTAGAGTGGCAGAGGCTCATCTGCTCCTTTGCTAATAGTGGAGCTAGAGAGACTGTCACTACCTTCACAAGGAAGAGCTGTTTTAGTCACCCATCATGCCATTTTGGAAAGGGATGGTCCCCTGTCTTGTGATGAATATAAGGATACACTAGGCTTTTAGAATCAAGGAATGAATGAATGAATTAAGCCATAATATGTGCCAAGCTCTGAAGATGCAAAGAAAAAACTGCTTGCTTTCAAGGAGCTTATAGTCTAATAGGGAGAGACAACACATATGAAGGCGAATAAAATTAATAGGATCATCCTAGGACAGCCTACATTGCTAGAGAAAGGAATACTCAAAGTAAGGCCAAAGATCATTTTATTCCATTTCCACTTCCTCTACTTTTATGTAATGAATGCAAAGTAAATGAGAAAAGCTCTCTAAAGTTTTACATTTTTTAAAAATTGCAAAATTGAAAAGGTTGAGTCTAAAAAAGAGAAAAATTTGACCTTCCAGCCAACATAAACTGTGATGAAAGTTAAACATTCACACCTTCTAACGAGTTTTTCCATTCCAACTTTTCTGTCTGTTCTACACCAGCTCCAGTCCCCAAAATCTATTTTTAAGGTACAAACAAAATGGCACCAAGAAAAAGAAGATTCATTTAATTATAGGGATACCTTTTCACTGTGCCATTCCTCATAAGAAACAGAAGCCAGATTTAGCTTTAGCCACAGATTCCCTAGAGACTAGGGTTTCTTTACTTTTTGTGGATCATGGATCCTTGGGCAGTCTGGTGACGTTTTCAGAGCTCTTCTCAGAATCATGTTTTTAAATGTAAAGGAAACCAATTATATTATTGTATAATATATATTTTTTAAAAATTTAATTAATTAAACAATATTTTCTTTTTCTATTGAAGTTCATCTACTCCAGGTTAAGGACCACTTTTTATTAGTTTCTATATTTTCAAGTGAGGGAAACACCTAGGAAGAAAATAGTTCAGCCCCCTCACCTTCAGTAAGGGCTGCATCTAAATGGTACCAGACTGTATTAAACATGAAGGTTATACATAGGGATGATGATCAATCTTAATGGACTTGCTTATTTTATCAATGCAACTGTCAGGGGCAATTTTAGGGGATCTGTGATGGAGAATACCATCTGTATCCAGAGAAAGAATTGTGGAGTTTAAACAAAGACCAAAGACTATTATCTTTAATTTTTAAAAAAGGTATCTTATTATGTAATTTTTCTATCTGTTTTATTTCTCAACACTTTCAATTTCCATCAATGTATAGCATGGAAACAATGTAAAGACTATCAGACTGCCTTCTATGGGGGGTGGGGGAGGGAAGTAAGATTGGGGGGAAAGTTGTAAAATTCAAAAAACAATAAAAAAAAACTATGAAGGTTATCACAATCACTCAAGTATAAGTGTGCCTCCAATTTCTACTGCTGATTCTTGAAAAGTCATTCTTATTTCATAATTATTAGAAGAATCACATTGTAAATATACTTCTTTGATACTATCAAGTCAAAAAGATAGTAATCATAGGTTTTGTGTGTCTGTGTGTGTGTGTGTGTGTGTGTGTGTGTAAGAACCACAATTATTAATGAAGAGGCAGAATGATAGAATGCTGGCTGCAGTCACCCTCAGAGAATCATGGAAAACCTATATTTAATCTCAGTGGCACCAACTCTCTAAGAGTTATTACAATTTTTATTAGTAGAAAGAGTTCTTTCTAACAACTGAAATTATATGTCCAGTTCCCCCTCTTCCTCTACCCGGCCCTCAAGAAGGAACATATTGATTGTGGTCAGAGCTGGTAAAGGTAGTAAAATAATAGTGCTTTTCAATTGCTGAAATATTCATTAGCAGGAACTAAATCTTAAAGAAACCCCACAGTAAACTTTCTTGCCACCCATCACCTTTTAAAAAGTATTTTATTATAATATGAATAGTCATTTCTGAATGCATCGATTTTTAAGTTCAGATTTTATACACTGGCTTTTCTCAAAGCAGGATAACTCAGGAAACTCCTCTATGATGCATCCCTACTGATGTCAGAATGTTCAAACATTTCTTCTTTCTCTGTTAAATTGTTTTGTCCCTAATTACTGTCCTCCAGTGTCATGGTTATCACATTTTTGTAGTGTTATTTTCCATAACTTAATTCATATTTTGACTCATTTGAATGAAACTTTTGCACTCATAATTTCTTAAGTCTTTCTCCCCTCCACTGTCTGTTGAATTCCTTTGACATTCTTTTAGACTTCATTCATATTCACTGTCTTCTGTAAAACCATCTCTGATCTCCATGCTCAGTAATGATTCTCTGCCACTTATTCTGAACTCAATTAACATTTTTTGGCACCACTGTGATGTACTTAACATTTAATATTTTATATTACTGTTACTATTTTGTTCATCCTGTGAGAGTATAAGCTTCTTGAGTGTAGGAATTGTGTCTTAGCTAAATTTTGAATCTCCCTTAACTCAAACAAATACTATAGGAGAAAAACTGATAAAGCTTGTGGAATTGAAATAGATGAGCTACTGAATATTCTTTTAGTTAAATTCTTCATGAATCTACATTATTCTTAGGCATTTACAGGACTTTTTTCTTTTTCAAAAGGGCTGGGATAAAATCTCTTTCAAAATTTAGTAGTTTTTGCTGTTTCATTTGCTTCATGCTTCTAATTGGATATCTTTCAAAAAGAGACAGTAAAGATAACTGATAACATCTTTTTCATTCAGTTTCAAAGCAACATTGGGTTTGAAATTTGGAAGATATCTTAGAAATGGTATTGTTTAGTGTCTTATTAATTAATTAACTTTTTCATTCATTCATTTATTTTTTCAGGTGAAGTAACTGAAGTCTATAAAGGTTAATATCAATTACTCAGGATCACACAGGCAGTAAGCAAAAGAGCTGTGATTTGTCCACAGTCCATTGATCTTTCTATTACATCATTATTTTCTAGGTAGTTTCTTTTGGCATCATGATGCAACTTACAGCATCTAGCATCTTCTAGTATAGAAGGAAGAGAGAGAATAGGAGAAAGCTCAGCATTCTTGGAGCTATGAGACTTGGCACTCATTTACTAACAGTGATTCTTAATGGTAGTAAGCTATAATAGGAATATCTGAACTACAATTATGGATTGGTTACTGCCTCTATGGTTTCAAGTTTTCATGTCTTATGTTTCAAATGTAAATAATGGAAAAGGAAAGTACTCACCTTTTTACTTAAATGAGAACCATTGATTCCACCAATGCTTCTCTGTACTGATGGTGGCACCTGGTATACATCTTGCTCTACAGCACCATGGCCTGTAGGTACTTGGTAAATTCCCTGATTCTGATAGGATGGTGGTACTTGATAGACAGCATCCCGAGATGAAGCCTGTGAATGTGGCACTTGATACACTTTCTGAGGTCCAAAACTTTGGTGCATTAATCCAGAAGAAGGCTGGTCCTGATTGGAAGAACCCTCCTGTAGTGGACCAATCAGCAGCTTTACACGGTTACCTGGAACGATGCCTTGCCTTCCATGCAATGAGCAGAGCCACCATCCTTCCAGTCCACCAGTATTCTGCTCAATCACAGTCAGTATGTCTCCTTTGCGGAATGCCAACTCTTCTGCACACTCAGGAACATTGTCATACAAGGCTCTTGCCATAAGATTCTATGTAGCAGGAAAGAAGGAAAGGAGGCAAAACAAAAATAAATATGTTGGAACATAGTCTTAATTCTTTAACACTTGAAATTCATTCACTTGTGGAAGGAAACCTTCCTAGAAAGGAGTTTGAACAATAGACAATAAACAGTCACACAAAGAGAGATTGTTCCCATACCTTCTTGCCAAGTCTCAGAAAGCTGTGTGATTCTTGGATCAGTAGGTTATACTCATTCTCCCTTCAGTAACACCAATCAAAATTCTTTATCTTAGCTGAAATCTGTTACTTTATAAATTCATTCATTACCCAGGAATCAATCTTTTAGTGAAAAGCCTCCTCAAATTAGCTGGGCCTCAGCAAGAGGACATGTAACTCATAGCTGAGCCTATAATCAGAGACTTGTCTATGTCAGTAGGTATTAGATCTTGAATTCAGCTGACAATTCTTTGAGATCCCAAGTTACCTTTTCACTAGAAGGAGGCAATGGAGTAATGGTGAGTTCACATCTTTAGGTAAAAGATGGTAGACTATACCATGAAATGCTTTCTTTTTTTTTTTTTCAAGTCAGTAAAGAAAAAGAATCTTAGCTTGTTATTAGACATCCTGTATTTACCAATTCTTAGTGGGTAAAAGTGGCATAGATAATCCAAATCAAAAGAAAACACATGGGGCAGCTGGGTGGGCAGTGGATAAAGAACTGACCCTGGAGTCAGGAGGACCTGAGTTTAAATCCAGCCTCAAACACTTAATAATTAATCTAGCTGTGTGACCTTGGACAAATCACTTAATCCCATTGCCTTGCAAAAATACAAAAATATAAAAGAGATAACACAAATATAATTTCTGTGTTGGAATGCAATTATTCATATGCATATATTCACAACCCTGAGGTCTTGACTTTTCTAATCATGGTTACTTAAGATAGCTAAGGAACTACAAGCAACTCACAAAATTGACAGTTCACTTATAGAGAACCAAGAATTAAGTATTGTGTGGCTGTGCAAGTAATAACAATAGCACCTAGCATTTGTATGACACTTTAAATGTGCAAAGAAAATTTTACAAATATCTCATTTTATCTTTACAAACCACCTCTAGGAGGTAGGTGCTATCATTGCACTCATTTCAAATGAGGAAGAAACTAAGGTAGTCAGAGGTTAAGTGACTGGCCCAGGGGGTCACATAACTAGTAAGGGTCTGAAGTTGCATTTGAATTTGTTTATCTGACTCTAGGACTCACTTTACTCATTGGCCTAACCTACCTAATCTTCACTGAGTTGTGGAGAAGTCATTTTATATGAGATAGGAAAAGAAATGGAAACTTGAAAGAGAACTTAGAGATAATGATATCCAACCCTTTCATTCTACAGAGAAAGAAGCAGGCCTAGAGAGGCTAAAACACTTGCTCAAATGGAATAATAGCACTGCTAGAATTTGGACCTACAAACCTCTGATCTTAAATCCAATATTCTTTTCACCATACCATGCTTTAGGGAACATGATTTTTCTGTTCATGCCTATACTGAAGTAGTCTATCTGCCTTTTTTTGCCTATGACTTGAATCTCTCCATTGATGCTTAGAAAACTGGCTTCTCCTTTCACTGAACCAATAAATACTTTCTCTTTTTCTGTATGATGGTCTGTCTGGCACATTCAGTACAGACAGCCACAGTGGGCATTCAACAGAAAGGAGGCAGGAACTTTGTACCGACATTCTTGGAACTCTTTCAAAGGTTCCAAACATTTCATTTCTTGGCTCAAGTGATGTTTCCCAGCATGCTGGCAGCTATTGCCACCCGTCTGCCTAATGCACAAGGAAGGCAGAGTCAGTCATATATTTATTGCATGTACTTGAAAACAAAAAAGTAGTATTTTGAGTACATCAGCTAAAATACTTGGATGTAATTACTATCATTGTAATGACGAGTATTCCATGAGGAAATGGCTGTTGATTTGCTAGAGTGAGTGAATTGACTTTTCCCTTCTCTAATTTTAGAACTAGAGAATGTAAGCTTATCAAGGGTAGAAATTATTTTTAGTTTTATACATAATATGTTTGTTGGATAAGGTAGTGTTGGAAGCTATCCACAATTATTGAGTTTTCTGAATGCTGTTGGTCATATCTTTACCTTTTAGAATGATATGAGTAGATCTAAATGGGACTTCAAAAGTCATGTAGTCCAGTTTCCCCTTTCTCATACCCTTTTTAATTTTTTTTATTCATTTTGAATTTATCACATAAAGATTCCTTTTAGAGAAAAGTTAAGTGACTTGCCTCAAGCTCATACAGATAGTAAAATCAAATTGCAGAGTCAGGCCCTTTGACTTCAAATCAGACACTTTTTTCATTATAATTTCCACATAAAATTTTAATATACCATAATTTATATCTTTTTGCAGTTTTCCTATTCTAACTCCCCCCCACCTTTTCCTCTGGTCAGATCACAAGAGTAGAAGCATTTTTAATATACCTTACTGATTCTGATCAGGAGTGTGAGCAATGCCTAAGGAGGGGGATCCTCTTCAAGGGGTTTGAGAGATGATCACCATGGAAAGCCTAAGTCCCGATGCCCATTATTGCTCATCTCCAACTCCTAATCAGTGGAGTTATCTGGACAGGGGATAGAAAGAAACCCTCAACTCCCTTAGTGATGACCAAGAATGAGGCAGAGTGATTCCAAGAATGAGGCAGAGTGATTCTGGTTATGAGAATTCAGATAAGCTTTTTAGGTCTAATGGTATTACTACCACCACTACCACCAGCACCACTATTACTATTACTCCTTTTCCTCCTCCATCTCCTCCTCCTCCTCCTCCTCATTCTTTTCCTATTTCTCTTCTTGTACTACTACCTACTATGCTTTACAAAGTTGTTTACACATATTATTTAATTTTCAATAGGTAGTATTTTTACCCCCATTTAATGGATGAGGAGATTGAGGTAGAGAGGTTAAAAGACTTGTCCAGGGACACAAAACTAGTAAACATCTGAAGTAGAGTTTGAACTAAGTTCATTATCTATCCCATCTATGCCACAAAGCTACCCCAACATGAGCTCTAAAAGGAGTTTAAAGGATAGTGAAGTAATTGTGTTTTATATGATGACTTCACTTAGTAAATACAGTGAATCTGATAGGAAGGTTCAGCCTCTTCCTTCCAATAGCTAAAGATTACATTAGAAGAAAATTATGGAGGATTCTATCCTTGTTTAAGAAGAGTCTTGAGAGTGTCAGAACACTCACTTCCCCTTTTTCTTCTTCCTCCTTCATTTTCTTGAATATACTATGATGGGTATGCAAAAATGAATTGCACATAATTAATTCCTCAAAATGAGACAGTGGTCCTTTGATTTCATTGTACATGACCCCAAGAGCTCTGCCTTGCATATACAGGAGTCTGTTTCTTTTCTCCTCTCTTTGGTTATACAATTGTGAATGGGCAGTAAGTAAGCACCAGAGATGAAATCACAAGTAATGGAACCCCTACCCCTTTCTAGTTCTTCCAGGGACTGAGGGATAAGAGCTGGGCAAATCTATTGACTCTAAAGGAGAGAAACTCAAGATAGTCAGAAGGCCAGAGGCCAGAGACAACAGCACAGCTCAGAATAAATAAACAAAATGAGTTTTAGAGTTGGGTCAATTCAATGGAACAATGCAAAGAACTGAATGAAGCACTGAACCATGAGCGATTAGAAGCAGATAGAAATTCCCATGTGAAAGTCATTCTTGGTTGTTTATTGTCTCTGTCCCAGTAACCTTCTCACCACCTGGTCAACAGCATGTGAATACTATGGACCTGCTTTCTGGACCTGCCTTAAATGCAGCTTCATTGCAAACTACTTTCTCATTCCCATTGTCAATGCTAACTGAGGCACCATCCTGTGAGTTATCCTAATTAGTTGTCCATTATTTCACAGCAGTTTTCCCTACTGCCTGCAGAGATTAGTATTTAGAAAGTGATGTCTGATGGGGTTGTTAGCACCAGGGACCTCAGCAACAGCATGATACCTATTCACACAATGATGGATATTCTTAGTAAAGAAAGAACAGAAGTGCCAAGGTATAATGACTATAGCCATCAATGAATGTTTCAAAGGAAAATTCAGGTCCTATTCAATGTCAAATGATGTTGGTCACAGATCACAGTAATGCTTTTAGTGCAAAGACTCATATAGTAAGCACCAAATAAATGCTTTACATAGAGGTATGTAGGTGGTAAGATAGATAGAGTACCAGATCTGGAGTCAGGAAGACCTGAAATTCAAATTCCACTTCAGACACTTACTAGTTGAGAGGTCCTGTACAAGTCACTTTAACCTGTGTGTGCCTCAGTTTCCTTAACTGTAAAATGATGATAATAATAGCAACTTACTCCCAGGGGTGCTGTGAAGATCAAATGAGATAATGATTGTAAAGTGCTTAGATTAGTGCCTCGCACATAGTACATAAGGTTGGTTATTATTATTATTATTATCTATCAGACACATTTGCCAATATATACTCTATTGTATATTTAATTATTAGTGATCACAATGGTTGCTCTAGTCCAAACATAGCTGACTATCCCAGAGTTCATGGATCACAGATTTAAAGCCAGAAGAAACCTCAGAGATCATCAAATCCTATAATTTTAAAGATGAAGAAACTGAGTCTCAGGGAGGGATTTGCTTAAGTTCACACAGATATCAAGAAGGAGAGTTAGCCTCTTGAACCCATGGCACAGAGAAGGCAGTGGGGGATGGAGTGTCCAGGGAAGGCCTCACAGAGGTGGTAGGATGTGAGAAATTGAACTAAAACAGGGAAATTGAAATGTCCAAGGCTGTTCAAGCCACTTTATGGAAACAGGGAGCAATGTACTGATTAAACCAAAGTCAAACACCAAAACCACTTAAGACCTTCACTGAAAAGGCCTCTTTGTCCATTTCCCTTTATTTTATTTTATTTTTTGAGGGTGGGGTGGGAAGGCATAGAGTTCACAGGGTTGTTAAAACTTTCTAAATCTGGGATTTCCCTTTGCTCCATTGAGTGTAGATTCCTCTGTAATCAGTCCAACTTCCTATATTGGTGATGGGACTTTTTTTAGCTGCAAGTTTGATTGATGCTAACAAAAACAAATGGCCTGGTCTTTAGTGACTTTGATACTTACTAGGGTTCCTCCTGGCTAGGACTCCATTATGAAATAATGCCATTATGCAATATAATTCTAATAATGACCTACAGAATAAACAAAGTCTTCAAGTTTTTCAGTACTCATAAAGTTTCAGTTCACATAATGCTTTATGGTTCAAAGCATGTTCCACAAACAACAGCAGCACAGACATTAATTTAATTTTATAAGTGCAGACATGGAACCCAGACAGAAGAAGAGACTTGTCTGAGAGTTACAGGACTAGTTAGTGGTAGAGCAAGCCTCAAACTCTCAAGGCAGTTAAGTGGGCAATGAATAAATCACTGGACCTGAAGTCAGGAAGACTTCTGTTCAAATTCAGCCTCAGATATTAACTAGCTGTGTGACTCTAGGCAAATTACCTAACTTTTGCTGCCTCAGTTTCCTTATCTGTAAAATGGGGATAATAAGAACACTTACCTAGCTCCCAGGGTTCTTATGAGGAACAAATGACTTAATAGTTATAAAATGCTTAGCATAGTGTCTTAGCACAAAAGTAAGTTCAATATAAATATTTTTGTAGTTGTTATCTACTATATGACCTTGGACAGGTCACTTTATTGGGCCTCAGTGTCTTTATCTGTAAAATGAGAGTGTTTAAAGCAGATAATATCTTCAAATTTCATATCTTAGATTCCAAGATCTAGGAATCCCAGAATCCTAAATCCAGGACTTGTTTCATAGTATCACACAGTGGCTTTGGCTTCTATTTTAGTTCTCCCATCTCATTTAATATCCTTCTAGCAGCCTCTGGCTACAAGTCCCATTTTGTCTAGTTTGTCACATCTATTTAGTAACCACTGACATCTCTCATCCACCATTAGAATTCAATTCTATACAGACTTTTTCTTGATATTCCCAAATCCTACCATAGCAACTATAATCGATGACTTATCATAGTAACTTCAACAAGAAAAAGGAAAGTGATGTTCCACTGATGACCCTGGAGGACCTCTCTGAGACAGAGAAGAGATTGTAGCTAAATCCTAACCTTTCTAATAGCGAGGATAAGGAAATTAAGCTCTACAGAGGAGAAATGCCTTCCTCATGCTTATATATTCTAATTCTTCAGTAACTGGGGAAGGCTACATGTTATGCAGTTGGAGATCAGAAGAATCATGTGTCAATTATGGGTAAGAGTCAATCAAGTGAATTCACAACCAAATCAACTTCTTCAGAGCATCCAAGGCAGCCTACAAGAAACTACCTTCACTTAAAGCTTCAGGGAAAACATAGAAGAATGCTAGGATAGAGTTCCTTCCTATGGTCAGAGTTTTGTATTCTCACCTTTAGTTGAAAACTATCTCAAAGCATCTCAAAACAATCCCAAAGCAATGGTGGCTTCTCTAGTCAAGTCAGTTCTATTGAAAGTGGGAATTTATCTCTAGAGCTGGAACGGCCAAGATATTCAATAAATAAATATGAGATAAGAGGACAATTAGAATTCTAAAAACCAGTTAGATCATTAATCCAGTGGGTTTAGGTGATCAGAAATTAAGCAATATACACTCAGATCTAATAACCCCAGAATCAGAGAGAATTCCAAGTGGCAGCTAAGGTAGTTGAAGAGCCAGAAATCAGTTTGGGTTCTTTCAAATTATGGCATATTGGCAATTTGATTCAATAAACATTTATTAAAGTTTAAGTCTTAGTCCACTGCTTGTTGATCTCAGGATTTGGGTAGAGCCCTTTGTCACTCTAGGCCTCAGTTTCCTCATGAGTAAAATGAAAGATTAGATGACCTCAAAGGTCTCTTCCAGCTCTAAAATATACCAGATATGTTGCAAAGTCCTGGAAATACACGGAAAGGCAAAAAAAGCAATATCCCTTTCCTCAAGGAGCTCACATCCTAATGGAAAATATAATATGCTTATAGTTATTGATGAGTTCCTAGACGTCTATTAAGTATAAGACATGTTCTAGGCTCTAGAGAAACAAAGATGGATAAAATGGAAATCACTGTTCTCAAGAAACTTTTGATCTACAGGGAGGAAGAAAAAAGTATCCGAGTAACTGTGATAAGGTCAAAGGAACTGTCTGTGATCAAGTGTTCCATCTGGAATATGGAGAGACTATATCACATTTTCTAAAGGAAAGCTGCTTCTGAATTATCTCATTCCTCTCCATACTTTATACTTAGAGCCTTGGTGAAAAGAATAATCAGTCTCAAAAGACCTAGATTTGCAGGATTATTAAGCAAAATATGAACTTTTGATGTAAATGACCATTATGATAGTGACCATACTCCCATATTTTCTCTACCATGCTCTCCACACTTCATGAAATGACCCTCAGGTTTGGAAATCAGTCCTTAACGTCATGAGCTCTGTTCATCAGGAAATTTTGTTTCTAGATAGGTTCAGTGAAGAATTTGTTTTAAGTAATAGACTAGAGAAAATCAGAGTTTTCTCCTCCCATTGTTTTACACAGATAACCAGTCTGGGCAGGGAGCTTAGTGGTAATGATGAGATAACTGGGCCACTGTAAAAACTAAGGTTCCAGAGGTCTTAAACTTGGAGAAGGCAAAATGTAGGAAGGTCAGGCAGGAAAAGTGTCCAGCCCTTCCTAATAAAATAAACTGAGAATGACGTAGGTAAAAAAAAAAACACTACAATAAGTGTATACAATCACAGAGCAAACAGGAAAGCAAAAGGAAAAACAAAAAGAAAGAAAAAGGAGTTAGCTAACTTAGAGATTAAATACAATAGCTTCTTTAAGAGCTCTCTTTCCTTCAGAGTAGAAATCTGCAGCAGGATGGTGTTTAGATTCTATTTTCCTGGTTCTCAAGCTACCACAGGCAAAGAGGAAGAAAATGACTCTTAAAGGGAACCAGTAAAATGCCTGTTTCTCATAGGGAACTATAACCTTAGGTCATGTGATTACTCTTTTTTTATCCTTCCCTATTAGCTGTCAAAAAGCAGAGAGAGTTTAGAACTCTCAAGCCTGGAGATTCATGTGTTCTTTCAAGCAGGAAAAGGTGTGACTTGTAATTTCCATGACCATATAAGCTACTCCTTAGAGAAACAAAGGAGTGAGGCATCTCCTTATGTCAGTTGTAGCCACATACTGATAATATCACCCTTGACCAGGCTTTGTGACAAGAACTCTTCCTCTTCCTATTTTTGATCTATTTTTACAAGCCAGGAATCCTTGCCAAGGTTTCAGTGCTGGCATATTTCTTGACTTTCTTATATCTGACTCCAAGTTAGAAAAATGAGGTTTGAACTACTTGGGATAGAAGGACAAAGCCAGCCACAGTTCCCTCCCCTCATTCATTCATACATTCATTCAACATTCATCAAGCATGTCCCATCTAAAAGGAATCTCAAAAAGGAATATGCAATTGCTAGAGAAATCAAGAAGTGCCTAATGCTTGACTATATATACTCTACAGTCAATGTCTTCAAAGGGAAGAAATGGGAACACTTTTACTCCTATTACTAAAAAAAAGTCATGCAAGCTGGCAGCTCATTTTCCTGTATTTTTCCCTCATTTTCATCTTTAATCACTGCCTCTGAAATCATGCTCTAGGTAACCAGTTGAAACATATGTGTATTTTTCAGATTAGGTCCTTTTAGGGGAAGGTGCTTTGAAGACTAGAAAAGTCACTATCTTTGAGTTATTTGTCCCTTTGAAGTTGGTAAAAGGCAAATAAACTATTATTTGATGATTACAGTGGTAACTACCATAATGATCATTTACATCAAAAGTTCATAAAGTATTTTGCTTAATAAAACCCTGAAAAGATAGGTCTTTTGAGACTGAATATTCATTTCACTGAGGCTCTAAGAGGTTAAGTAACTTGTCTTAAGATCACATAGCCAGGAAGTGTTGGGGTCAAGATTCCAACCCAGGTCTCCTAACCAGTTTTTTTTTTGAGATAATGAATGTGAATGTATTTATATTTGAATTTTTTGAAATTAATCTTTGATTGTAATTATTAAACTGCTTTGTACTTCATGATTAAACTTAAACTCTAGAATTGTAAAGGTAGGATTATAATCACAATTCACATTAATAGAGTGTTTTCTTTGAAGGTTGAAAGGACATCAATGAAATGTACTCCTGAAAAAGATGGGTGGGTTTCACTTGACAACTAATAGATCTGTATGTTCCACTGTAATCCTAAGGGTGGCTGAGTGGTACAGTGGATAGAGTACTGGTCTTGGAATCAGGAGGATGAGAGTTCAATTCCAGCCTCAGATACTTATTAGCTGTGTGACTTTGGGCAAGTAATTTAACCCTGATTCCCTTGTATCCAGAGCTATCTCCAGTCATCCTGATTCTCATCTGACCACTGGACCCAGTTGCCTCTGGAGGAGAAAGTGAGACTGGTGACTTAGCACAGCACCTCCTCACTCAAATCTAGTTCATGTGCTTGTCTTGATATCACCTCTCTGATGTCATGATCTTCTTCAAGAATGAAGGATAAACATCAGAAGAGCATAAGGAAGACCTCTTGCATATTAGTTGTCTACACTGACAAATTCATAGGAGAAATTGGACAACAAATGTAGTAGATGGGGCAGGCATGGGTGGTTTATGATTTTCATTAGTGGAAGGTATAGCCCTCATGGATAACACAGATTCATTTTACTAAGGTTACAGACTTTATTCTTGCCCCCCCCCCAAGTGTTCTTCCCACTATAGCCAATTGTCTTTATGACCTTAAGTCCCATCATCTTTCACTTAATTGACCTCTATGCATTTTAGCCAATATTTTCTTACCAAGGTTCCTTTGTCATCTTGACTCATTTTGACCAAATATTTTGTTTCTGAACTATGCTTTCTCCCTACAGCCTTAAAGCTATCTCAGTAGATATTTTCATGTCTGTCTGTTTTCCTTTAGGTTTTTAAAAATGTTTAGATGCCCTTATAGTCCTTTAGCATAGACCATAAGATTCTCCTATAACAACAGAGATGCTGTAGTCATTCAACATTAAGACTTTAAAATATGCCAGATATGTTGCAAAGTCCTGGAAATACACGGAAAGGCAAAAAAAGCAATATCCCTTTCCTCAAGGAGCTCACATCCTAATGGAAAATATAATATGCTTATAGTTAGATATATACAACATATATATTTATATAGAAATATGTATGTGTTTGAGTGTGTCTGTACACACACATATATGCAGAGTAGGTGGAAGGTTTAATCTAAGCAAGAAGGCCAAGATGGAGTGTTAAATATGGAGGAAGTAAAAAGCTACTAGAAAAGACCTCCTGTAGGTAGCTGAGATGAAGGAAGCCAGGAAGCCACGAGGTAAGGTGACAGAATTCGAAGCACTAGATACAGCCAATGCAAAACTTCAACAACTCCCCCCCCAAATAAGCTTTGAAAGTCCTTTCCTCCCTTAAACCCAGAATGAAAATGACCCGAAGTCATTTGTTTAACTCTTTGGTTTAGGACTAAGGAAAAATGGAAAAGCCCACATGCTGAAATGATTCTGTCACTAACCAAACAAATCAAGCTTAGGCCTAGAGGCATTATTAACCTTTTTGACCTATACTACACTTACTCAGACAACCAAAATATAAATAAATGGGTCGTTTTTTTTTTCTTCTAAGTGATGACTTAGTTTGTACTACTACATCAATTGAAAGAATTCTCTCAGTTGAGGAAATCTCATGTTTAATTTGGGATCCAATTTTGAATCATGAAACTGGATGTTAATGAGATGAAGAGGAGAGGAGAGGAGTGGGGGGGGGGGGAGGGTTGGGAAAAGGATGAATGCTTCCTCTGGGTTTTTCTTCTTATGAGGACTCTTTCCCCTGAAATGAAGACTAGGAAGATATCAGTAGTTGATCTAAGGGATTTGAGGAATCAAAGTATTGCATTAGAAAGGGGAATTACAAATGGGACAATCACAATTTGCTATCATGGGGGTTTTTTTGGTCATAGAAATCTTAGAGAGATCATATGGTGTTGAAGGACTAAGGTTCATTCACACAGTTAACAGGAAAATTTTAGAGGTACAAAACAGTCAATACTACTGGGTGACACTAGAGCAGTTCCATCTGTCTGTCTTGATAGATCAGCATAGTACTCTACTTGTAGTATCAGTGTAGGTACTCTAGTAGGAGAGCTTAAATTGATTTAGAGAGGAGTAAGGGTCTATAATTCACTAGAATAAGGCACACTTTGTCTTTATGCAACGAGTAAAAGTAGTAATAGTCAGTTATGGCAAAGAAGCAGATCATCCTATTTTTCTGATCTCTGCCCCCCCCCCCCCACAACTCCCATCCAGTCTCTGTCTAAGGTTTAAGGACTGCTACTCTAAAATCATTTTCAGAGTTCAAAAGCCATTTATTTACATGACTATGTATCATCATTATTTAGTTTAGCTGGAATGGGAACTTTGAGGTTATCCCCAATATTATGGACATGCAATCAAGCCTCTGCTTGAGCATTTCCAGTGACAAGAAACTTAGCACCTTATATCTTATTCGTTGAACAGTTTCTTCTTCCCTAAAACAACCTGCTTTCCACTGTCCTATTTAAACTGTCAAGTCCAAATGAAGGTCCCATTTAAGGATAAAAAGCTTAGCTGAGAAGATAAAAAATTTACTAATTATTAGAAATATTATAGTGCCTAAGGAGTAAGGTCTGATCCATATTTATATAGCATTGTTTCTCAAAAGTAGGAGAGAAAAAAGGTAGGTGGAGAAATGGGATAAAACTTCAAAACAAAATGTTCAAAGAGAAGATGTGTGGACAGGATTGCACATGTATATTTATACAAAGATATTATGTAGCAATATAATCTGATTTTAATTACATCATTTTATTAAAGGGCCAGTCCCAAATTTATATCAAATCTCTAGTTGCATCTCATTCACTGAGAGACTCCAAACTAGCAAGGAAGTTTTGCCTTCATGGGCAGAAAAATCATGATCTGAACTGATACAGCAACTTCTTAGTAGTTTGTGGTATTCACAGAAACTAGTTGGGGTTTAGGATATGATGACGAAGTATCTCTTTGGTTAGGCCCTAAGATTTTTAGCTCAACTTAATAGTGGAAAAATTCTGATAAGACAGACAAGGGGGCTTTTTTATATTACCACTTCACAAAAACTTGAAGCCTTCCAAGCTTCCCTTCCAATGTTGTCTTCTCCTCCCAGCAACATCACTTAATAAATGATTATTGAATTGATTCTCTTCCCCCCTATTCTATAAATGAACTTTTCTTCCTTGAATCTTGGGCCATTCATTCTGTTTGAACCTGAACATATTTGTGCAGTTTACATTCTACTTATCTGGATACTTGTCCTCTTCCCTCCTAAAGTACACCAATAAGATTATAAATTCCTTGGTGTAGAGACAATATGCTATTTTATCTTTGAGTCTTTAGGATCCAGCACTGCATATTGTACACTGAAGGGGCTTAAGAGGTTTGTTGAAATGAATTAAGAAAGATGTGGAGTTGGAGGATGAATTCTAGCTTTGCCACTCACTACCTCTGTGACTGACTTTGGGCAAGTCACTTAACCACTCTGGGTCTCATATATGCTCATCTCTAAAATGAAAGGGTCCCTTCCAGCTCTAAATCTGTAATCCTATAAAATGAAAGAATGATCATTTTTATTATATCACTCCTAACTCATGAATTGAGAATCATGAATTATACTATTCCTCATCAAAAAAGAGAGAAAAAAATCCTCAGGGAGAAGAAAACAGATGAGAATCCTTGGCCTGAAATGAAATGACCTCATCATGATTACACCTGCCTCACCAAAACACAGGCAGTTCAGAGCCACTAAGTTCTTTCCCTGCAGCAATGAAATAAGCTGCGTCTATAATTAAGATCTTAGTAAGGATAGTAGGCTTGATGCTGCTGCTGCTGCCACAGGCTATAAAGAACAGAACTACGACTACAAGTTTCAAAAGAGAAAAACTGAAACATAATCCTGATGCTTGCTTAGAGGTTTCAGGTGTTCCAAACAATTCTTATATTTCAAATGGACTTTTCATGTAGAAACTTATTTCCAAAGATGGATATTTTGGCAATAAAGAAATGCAACATGCAGAAGTAGGAGGGAAGTTACAAGGGACGATGTGTCCAACAAGTATTCGGAGGCCTGGACTCTTGTTCCCAGATCTGCCACCTTGGGTCAATCATCTTTAAGGTCCCTTCCAGCTTTAAAATCTTTGAAGGGATTCCCTTGTCTTGGACAGGAGCATTAGTGTCCTTTAGTGCTAACATTCATTAGTCAACTTCATAAGGGAAAAACATCCTTAATCCCTATAAGGACAAATTTATTCAAAAAACATCTGTGAAGTATAGCTGTAAATGAAAACCACTAGAAAGAGATCCTAGGCATTTTAACTGCAGCCAAATTTGAAAAATTTTAACAAGCGTCATATCAAAGTTAAGGATGCTAAGCATACACAGACTCTAAGCATAGACTTTTGGGAGAAAAAGATAAGTCCTGATGAAGGCTTCTGTAGTGTAAATGAATATTTTACTCAAGGAACAAGATGACATTTATTGGGAACCAAAATTTATTCCCAAGGTATTCTTGGCTTATGCAGGACAATTCACAAGACCTAGAAATTCCAATTCACAAGGCCTAGAAATTCCAAATCACAGTGAATGGGACTATTTAGGGCAAGAGGTCTGATGGGTTGTTTACATTCTTCTTCTCCCCTCTCCCTCCCTTTTTTGGGAAATGATAATCCAGGTTAGCTCTATGAATGAAACAAATTGGAAAATAATTTATAACCACAACAGAATCCATCACCAAAGTGCACCCAGAAAGGACCTAATAAATCATTTGATTTGAGCTCACTCATTTTACAGATGACAGTGAAAATCAAGTTTATTCTAAACTTTGCCATCCTATCTATCCTTATTCCACTGGCCTGTTTCCTTTCAAATCAAAGTTGACAATTCAACATATTAAAGAGAAATAAGCTTTATGGAAAATCATTGATTTGTCAATATCAATCGACATATTAATGGGCACAGAATATGAATGATTACTGTCATTTGGACTCAAAGAGGACCAAAATGGCATTATCGGGATCAACATATAGTTTGTTCAACTGTGGTTGATCAATCCAATATAAACTCTGGAGGGCTTTATATCAGCTCGGCACAAACAGTCCTTATGAACATTTGGAATGGAGATGTCTCTAAATTTGCGTATTTCCTGTTTCTTTTCAGTTCCTGCAATGTATTCTAAATGAAACCAGGAATATACTGATCATTACCATGCAACTTCTGGTAATAGATAACAAAGGGGATCTCAGTCTGAAGGCTTTACATGTGGTTACTGGCAGAGGGAAGAAACTCTTGTGGCACACTGATCTCCTGGTTTGATTGTAGTGGTAACAGTATTTCAAGGGATGGGAATGGGCACAAGTGTAGTGACAGAGAAAGAGATTAAGATCTGGAAGGCATCTTCTTGATAATCTTGTTTAAAAATAAAACCCCATCATTTTACATATGAAGAAAGAGAAGCCCAAAGAAGTGAAAATAGTTTACCCAAGGGTTATAAGGTAGTAACCATTAAAATCAAGATTTAAATCCATAGCCTCTGTCCAGAAATCTGGCAAATTTTCCACAGTTCCTCTAGACCCACTGATGATAAGAATTCTATTACTGTACTTCTCTTATAGGGAGGTATTTCTGTCAGAGTTATGGATCATGGAAAGGCTAAGCAATTTATAACTGACCAAACTGAATTTATTTGTGATATTAACTTTTCTGGACATAATAGACAATTTCTACTTCCTATCAATTATTCTATTATTTTTACACTGCTGCAGCAACTGGCAAGGATGTGCAAGTGAATTTCAAATAAAATTTTTGGGAAATTGAAGAATGACTGAATAAATAATATTATAGGTATGTGATGGAATACTACTGTGCTATCAGACATAAGGTAAAAGGTTATTTCAAAATGACATGAAAAAATCTATATGAAATGATGCAGAGAGAAGTCAGCAGAACCAGAAGAATAATATACTGTAGCATCAATATTATGAAGCTGAATTTTTTGAGTACTTTGGTAAATTGAATAAGAATGAAAGGAATAGGGGCAGCTAGGTGGTACAGTGGATAAAGCACCGGCCCTGGAGTTAGGAGGACCTGAGTTCAAATCGGACCTCAGACACTTAATAATTACCTAGCAGTATGGCCTTGGGCAAGCCACTTAACCCCATTTTCCTTGCAAAAATCTAAAAAAAAAATGAAAGGAGCAGAATAAGGAAAACAATTTCTATGGTAACAGCATTGTAAAAACAAAAAACTTTGGAAGTTTTAAGAAAATGATCAATGTGATAACCATTTATAATAGAAAGGGGATACATTTAAGGTAAAAAGTAAGAGAAATATATTTTTGTATACAGACTTGGAGGAATTTTATTTTGCTTTGCTATACGAATATTTAAAAAATTGTTTCATTTGTTTTCTTTTGTTCAGTTAGGTGGGGGTAGGTGGAAGAGAAAGTAGATTTGTTACTTTTTTAAAAATAAAAAAGTGCTACAGATGGGAAATGCTGTGTGTACTTTCAGATGAGGTAACTGTTAACTGTTACTTTGTTAGAAGAAATATCTCATGGAGTGGGAATAATCTGTAAATATTTGAATTGTAAAAACAAAACTTTAGTAAATTTTTAGGTAAAATGAATAATCTATGTTCAGAGTGTACTTTAAGGCTTGTAAAGGACTTTGTTCATAATATAATCCTGTAGGTCAGGAGTAACAGCTATTATTATCCCCATTCTACAAATGGGGAAATGGAACCTCATATTGGTTAAACAATCAGTCCATGTTGGTTAAACAACCAGTCCATGGTCACATAGCTATTATGAGTCCCAGCCATCATTCAACCCACTGACCTGTATTACACTATGAACTGATAAGATAATTAATTCAAATCATATCTCTACCAGTACATCCTGGGTACCATAAATTCCCATGGAGATAATAATACTTCATATTTATATAATCCTTTGAATTTTAAAAAGACTCAAAACAATCCCATGATGTAAGTGGTGTAAATATTATCATACCCATTTCATAGAAAAGGAAACTGAGGCTCAGGAGAATTAAAGGGATTGGTTAATATCAAACAGCTAGTAAAGTATCAAAGCCAGAACACAAACTCCTATTTCTTGACTCCAAGATCAGTGCTTTTCCCACCGTACCCCAGAACTCTGAGAGAAACCACAGTAGCTGAGGAAAAGGAAGGAAAAAAAATCAAGATTAAGCTTAGTGGAAAAAAACCAACGTCAAAGCACAAGTGGAAACTAAATCCTACTGGAGTTTTTGAGGCATTTATCATCAATGCATCCTACACATATTAACTTGTTCCTTCTTTAAGCAATGATGTAGTTCTTGACTTCCTGGTAAGCATAACCACCAACATACCACATGAGAAACACATTGTCTAACAGCTAAGACCTGGAAGTCCCAGATATTTTCAGAGAAATCCTGCTTTTGCAATATGACTATGAGGATTTGCCTTAGCTTATGAATTGTGAAATCCTAAAAAACAAAACAAAAACCAACTAAAAAACCAACTAAACCCAAGTCAAAGAAAATACCTTTCTCTCTTCTGTCATCTACTTCATCAATATGTTTTCCAAAGTCACAAATAATAATACTGTGACTAATATTGTCTTCCTTATACTGTGCCACCAGAATGAAGTAAGGCTTCTGGGACTGTTCACTACCTATGCCTATATGATGAAAGCATGCTTTCAGAGGGCTGGGGAGTGAGACTATTAATAGGAACACCTAAGGACAGGTCAGGGAGAATGCTCAGCTTGGTCCTGGGCCTGTGAAATGGAGACCACTAAAGTGCCCACCTCTATCGAATCCTCTCTATACCTTAACGACCCTGGGAAGCTCTCTGGAATGTCCAGGGTAAACAAGATAGAGGGTTTGGGGTTGGCAAATTACAAACATTCTCTTTTTTCTCTTTCCTTGGCCAAATGCTTTGTAGTCATTCATTGCCTGGGAGACAGGCAGCTCCTCTTGGGCATTTGAGGCTGGGAAATAAAGTATTTTATCCTAGTGACATTGTTTTGTTTGTCTTGGCAAACAATCCTGGTAATTAAGTCTATATGTTACTTGCACAGTGGTGCCACAGTCCTAATGGCTGGCATCACAAACCAATTTGTTTAGATTTCTCTCTAACTCCAAAAATTATCTAAAAATAGATAACCAAGAACCAAGACCTCATGTTTCATATTTGCATCACTCTGGCTGAAATAGGATAAAGATTGTAGTCTATTCTGAACTTCTCTCAAAACTGACTCCTGCCCTAGTTCTTCCCCCTTCTACCTCAGTTTATTGGTGGCTTTCATAATGAATGATTTTCTCCATTCCTTAATCTCTCCCTCCCTTCCTATTTTCTCAGTTATGGGTAAAAAGAAAACCAAAATGAAACAAAACAAAACTCTAGTGAACTTTCCTTTCTGAGAGAAAACACTGTACAACTTTCATGGCAATTGCCAATTATGGTCTTGAATCACTTGATTATACTTATATCTATCCCTATCATATTTTTCCAACTAAACTCTGGGTTCCAAGATGGCAGGGCTAATGTATTTGCCACAATGCCTACTCAGCATAGAACTTTACCATGGAGTAAATGCTTTGATGATAATGATGATGCAGATGATGATGCGGGTAAAATCATTAATATGATTTTATATTATTAGTCCAGTGCAGTGGTGTGAAGCTGGTGGACACTAAATCCTTTGGTTTCATATCTGAAATTAGATATCTAGAGTATAAGTAATTTAGAAGAATCTGGGGCATGGTGGAGAAAAAGCATGCCTTAAGACTACTGTGGTCCAGTGGTAAGACTACTTGTTCCAAGTCAGAGTTTCTGGGTTCAAATTCTGCCTCTGAGACTTGGACAAGATAATAAATCTCCCCCAATCTCAGTTTACTGATCCACAAACTGAGGAGATAGAACTACATCTCTCAGACTCAAAGTTTTCTTCCAGAGCTAGATTTAAGATTCTAAAGACAATAAAAGTTTTAAGTCCCTCTTCTGACACTCACTTGTGGCTGAGGTCAAGTCACTTCATTTTTCAGTATAACTCAGTCTCTCTATCAACTCTAGTAAGGTTGTCCATCTGAATTATTGGAAAGAGTTATACCAATGAAATCACAGGTTTTAAAATAACAATAATAACAATAAATCTACACCCTTGGAATAATCAGTGCTAAATGAACATTTTCTCTATGTAACTATAGAGACAATATCACAGTCACACCAAAAACAATAGATCACCTCTTTGTACCATGCCCTTTATTCCCTGCTACCATCACCTGCTAGATTGTATTTACTGGCAAATATATAACTTTGCTTGCATTCACAGAAGTTGGCTTCAAACAAGCCAGTCCAGACAAGCACACAGCAGAGGGTACAGGCTATCATTTTAGATAGTGATTGGGTAGGATGAGTTAATTAGTAAGGGAGTGGTAAATACATTCAAGGGGAGTTGAAGAGAGTACAGAACTGTTTTAGGAACTATAAGCAAATTAGAGAAACAAATGTTTAGACTTTTTTTTAATGGAGTGGATGAGCAGAGACATTTTACTTATGGATAGTGACTGGACCTCCACAAAAACATACAGGCATACAGGGGCAGGGGCAAGGTCAAGCAATGGGAGTAAGATTCTTCCATTGGAAGACAAAAAGGAAAGAAATAAGACAAAAAATGTGTTTTAAGGAGTTCAATTGTGTGTATGTGTGTGTGTTGCGGGGTGCTGGAGTCTGAGGATAATAGAAAATTGTATGAAAAATGTAAGATGAGGTGGGGAAGGGGTAGAGGGAGGTGAAGAATAGAGAAACAATAAAGGATTTAAAGAGTTAGGAGAGAGAGATTTCTTTAGAAGACTGTGAAGCAGACAGGAAGTCAGTGATGAATTCTGAGAACAGGACTGATGTGTATTCCAGCGATGAAAAGATGCTAAAGGAATCTTTGGTATGTTCCGCACTGTGCAGGCTGCTAAATTGGGTTGTATGGGCACATCACCTTGGTGTCTAGGAAAGTGTTCTGGTTCACTGACACTTGAATAATTCAGCTCCCAAAATGTTAATCATTTTCCATGATGATGTTATGCAAATAGTCATTGCTTTTATTTGAAGGTGATTCTTAAAATAAAAAGCCAGGCAGTTTTTTTCAAGGTCTCATTAATGAGAGTTTGGAGTACATACAATAGAAAAGAAGAAAAAAACCTAAAGTCTTATCCTAAACAAAGTACCAGATAGCATATTGGGACTGAGTGGCAGAATAATGATCAATACAGACTACTGCAAAGATATCCTTCTCCTCCATTCAGTATCAGATTTACATATTCCATATACAGGAAATGTCTCAAAAATCCTTCAAGCTATTTCCATGGTGCCAAATCTTAATTAAAACTTGTTTGCTGCTTGGGCTATAACTGCCCCCTGCAAGACTCTCTATAATAATTTCAGGTTGTTGCATTTCTAAATCACCTTGTTGACTGTGCCTGTTTTTCCATGCTAGGATGAATTTTTAAAAATCCTTGTATGGCATAAATAAACCAGCAGAATTTAAGGCAAAGAAGTTCAGAAAATTGGCAAGGTCACAGACAAAGTCAAGAGTGGAGCAGGTCCTAGAAGACAGCTAAACAGGATTCATTGAGAGCTCACAAAGTTGAAGGAAGGTCTTGTGATAGAAGAAATCTCAGACTCCTGGTCAAACACAGCTGTACATATACTTACTCAAGTCATCTTCCTGGATATCCTAGGACCAACTGTTTCCCTCTCTCCTAGCTCAACAGATGGAAATTTTTTCTTTAGGCAGGTGTGAGGAATAAGTCACAGAGGTATTACCTTCAAATTAATGCATTCTCAGTATAGACATGGCAGCACATTAAACTAAAATTATTATCCAGAGTATCCATAGAACCAAATAATGAACTAGTTCTAAGGGAAACTGGACCCAGATGAAAACAATGGTTATTGTCTTTTCACAACAGAATAAGGATACAAATAAAAAGCTGTCAGTATTTATGCTTACAAAGCAATTTATGCTAGAAAATTAGTTCTTTAACCACTGTGCTCAGGACTGTTAAGAAACTAAAAACAGTCTAAGGTTGAGTTTATATGCTTTGTGATCTTAGACTAATATCTAGTTAATATAATCTCCATTGCAGTCAATATGGAATAATTAATCCCCTAAATCTGCTATGGTCCTGAATTATCAAAGAGTATTTTTGAAGGCCCTATCTAGATAGTTTAAATTTGTAGATACAGAATGGAGCTGTATAGAGTCAGTTATATCACTATCAATTCTAAGAGTTTACAATTAAGTAATTATCTGATCTGAAAGTATATAATGATAAAATTCACCCAATAACTGTCAAATCCACACACCACATTGCATAACCCAGGCATAGCCTATGGGTATTTGTCTTGCATGAGTACTTTTAAATAAAGTAGTTTAAACTTCCTGGGAGAAGTAAATACACCAGTCTAGCAAGAAACTTTATGTAAGCTACAAACCAGATTCTCTCAATATAGTATTTTCTTCTTGTCCCTTTTCTAGTCTATTCCATCTAGTTACATAATCAGCTCCTCAAACAAAACTCACCATTTCTAACTATAGGAGGCAAATGAATAGTACAAAGAAGGGAAATTATTCATCTAAATAGCATTTCGTTTCATGTTCATAATACTTGATGGGTTCCCATAACATAAGGTCACATCCCACTGTGAAGACTTTTTTCACTCCTTTCTTTTTTTTTTCTTTTTGGTGAGAGACATTTGAAAGGAATCACAGAGGGATTAGATTTATTATCACTGAAGTATTTCATTAGGGAGACACTGTAATGTGGTGAACGGAACACAGAAATTCAGTCATTTGGAATCAGAAGAGCTGAGTTCAAATCCTGATTCTGCCATTAATGACAACCTTAATTAATTTCTCTGGTTTTCACGTTTCTGGAATGTAAAAATGGGAAAAAATAAAATTTGCCCTGTATAACTCAAAGGATTACTTGTAAGAATCACAAACTCATCATCAGCTTTAGAGTTCAGAGAGAGACCTCTGATTTAACATCTTCAGATAAAGAAAGTAAGACTTAGAGACTGTGATTGGCTAAGTCACCAAATAGTTAGCAGCTATCATTTTGATTGCTGACCAGAAGTAAAATACAAGCAAAGGTAAGGTTTTCTCTATGGTTGTCAAATAATAAGTGCTATTGTCAGTTACAGATTTATTCATCTCTCATCTCCCCAAAAGTAAAGCAAGGATAAGGAGGTCACAAATTTCAAAGTAATTTTGGTCCTTGCTTAAGAATTTTAATGTTAAAATCCACCATTGGTAAATAAAATATATTGGATTACAAAATAATTTCTCTTTTTTAGAGCAAAGCTCTTGGCATAGCTTCAGATAAATGTAATCCAATATACATTTGAATTTATTAACTTTATATTTGTCCTGCATGTATTTTCATGCAAACTTATCTCCCCTTTGAGAATAGAAACTCCTCCCCCTTTTTTATAGTTTGTATCCCTAGTGCCTATAAAAGTTTTAATAGATTGGTTGATTCTGTCAATTATTTAAGGAAGCAATACTGCTCGGGGATTGCCTATATCCATAAGAGGAGAAAATTACCCCAAGAATTCTTTATTTAAAGAGGAAATTCTCATCTCATTGTCCAACATTTCAGTAAGCTGGAAAGAGATTCTTTTACCTATATAAAATAATGTTATTACCTAGAAGATGAACTATAGAAATGAATTTAAATACCCTTTGTTGACCTAGACAGAAAAACATGAAGCTTGACTTTCTGACCAGACATGGAAAAGGTGAAATGGAATGGCATGAGTTCTGGATTTGGAGTCAAAAGAATTGTGTTCAAGTCCTTCTGGGCTTGTTTTCCCCATTTGTAAAATGAGGGAGTTGGAGTAGGTGAAGCCCTTACTGCACTGTGGTTCTCTAAGTGGATGCCCCTCAGTGCATTTACTGTAAAAATGATCAAGAGATTATTAACTATTTTGCTAATAGCTGTTTACCCATTAGTGCAGACAATCAAAAAATTACCAACAGTAAAGCCACAACTAATTCCTATGGCTCGCAGATAATAAAACAGTTTATTCACAACCTGAACAGTCAAATACCTAGGGTAAGAAGCAATTCAAATGATAAGGAAAAGTAGGAAAGACTTCCCAAGCAATCACAACCCTGAATGTCAATCAGTCAATACAAAATTCCAATGAAAAAAAGCATTCCTGAGTCTTATGTCCCTACTCCCTACTCAATTAGAGTAACTTTTTTTTCTTTTTACATTCCAGAGCTTTTTAAACACCTCTAAGGAAGGTTCTCATTGCTCTGTCTTCTGGAATATAAACATTCACGACAAAGAATCCACTCTGAATTCTCAGGTAACCGAGTCAATACAAGGTGTGCTGTGGCCCTACTCTTCCCCCCACCCCCCTCCCAAGTCTAACTGCTCTTTACGTTAGGTAAGGGTTGCGCGCTCATTCCCTAACACCGATGAGTACAATAAAATGGGAGAGACACGGCAAATTCCATCCTTCTTTGCCAAGGATCAGTGCAGAGGCAGAATTGCTGGAACAATACCCTTCCTTTCAAGGGACCAAAAGAAAAGTTTCTGCCTCGAATTTTCAGGCAAAAGCTGTACCTACCTGAGCGTACTTTCAGGTCATCATTTCAGAAAGTAACCTGATGCACCCAGACTTTGCTATATGATGGGGGGGGAATCTCAAAACAATCCACTAACCCAGTCAAGATGCCTGGAGTTTTGGTATCTCTCACTGAAACACAGATGGCACACTGAAACAAATCCCCAGGGGGAGGAAGCCAGCTTCGAGATCCGGCAGCTCTGATTCCCCTTGGAAGAGGTCCCTATCCCGAGCCCCGAAGGCTCCAAGGGGGAAAAGTAGAAGAGACTTTTAGCTAATGCCTCCTCTTTTTCAGGGCTCAGATAATATTGTATATCTTTACCGGATACTTTCAAAAGGACTTAGAGAAAAACCTTCTATAGCGGGTCATTTCCTTCAACAACTTTCAGAGGGACCGGTCCCCGCTCCAGACTCTTGACAGAACTTCTCGGATAAACCTAGCCCGGGGTCTTCCACCTTAAGCTAATCACATCCCTGACCCAGGGGACTTGAGAATGCAGAACCGAAACGCCGCGAAGCAACAAGTTTTAGCAAGAAACCTGCAAAAAGACGGGTTCTTTTACCTTGTACTTCATTTCTGCAGCAGTAAATTCAGTCGCTTTCTGGAACTAGTGAGACTGCATTGAAGGCTCAAGAATCTGCCTCTCCATGGAGTGCTGGCTTAAATCAAAACGAGAGTAGGTCCCAGGATTGAAAGCTGGTTAGTCAGTTTAGAAATCTGCTGAGTTCTGGACACTGCGAAGTTTCCAAGGTATCTGAGCTCATTGTTTTGATTGAGGGCAAGTCTGACTACTGAACTCATTTGCATCTCTTCCCCTCATTGGCCAGAAGGGGAGAGATTCAGTGGGACAAGGTAAAACCGATGCCACCCCCATCTCTTAGTTTCTAAAAACTTGACAAAGAAGGCTTAATGGAATGGGACGTTTTTTTTAAACTCAGAAAAGGGGTGGGAAGACGGGGAGAAAACAACCTCTCTTCCAAACTTGATCCCCCCCCCCCAAAAAAAAGTCACAATGGAAAAAGAGAGAAAATTCTTTTTAAGATTAACTCAATTTTAAAAGAAATCTGCCCCACAAAGCAAGTTCTGACAGTCCTGCTTCCTGTGACCTAGCAACTCCTTCATACACCCGCTTCATTTCAAAGCTATTCACCTCACAATCTCGACATGAAACGGACTCTAGGAACAAAAGGTTTTCTGTTTCCAGCCCCCTTTTTACTAACCACCCCTGCTGATATCTCTTTTGGAGGGGGGGGGGGTGACGTTGTTTGCTTTTTTTGTTCTTTTCAGTGTTCAAAGTACTCTGAGCGTCAAGCCCCTGACACAAATCCCGATGGCAAAACCACCAGAACTTTCCTGAATTCTCATGAGTGCTTGGCTTCGGTATCACGAACACTCAGTGACCTTCCCTGACTGCTTAGTTAAGGAGAAAGAAAGGTCTTTAGGTTAGATTTTTTACCTCTCATTTGGTAGTAGCCTGAACATCCTCTCTACATTTTTTCCTTCACTAGATTGATTCTTTTGAAGATTGTCCACTTCTATCTCCAGTTTTTGAACACTGTGCTATTCCCATTTTGTTTGACCTTCTTGCTTTCAGGTTGAAGATGACCCATTAACCCATCAATCCTTTATAAGAAGAACAAAAGGTGCCAATCCCTGGATTAGACACTTTTGAGTGTGAAACTTCAGTGATGTAGTCTTGTTTAAGACGTTGCATTACACACATTTAGGTTCTTAGATGACATGGTGATTTCAGCCCTCCTTAGGAACAGATCTCCCTGCAACTTTTTCATTCTATGTGATCCATACTCAAATCTTTCCATAAATTCTCCATAGAGCATCTTTCCCAATGGACTGGGTGAACTTCTGGTGCCTCTTTGAATTTACCAAGTATACAAAGGTAGCACTCTGGCTTTACCCACATTGTTGTCACTCATTTTCTATATGGAATTCAAATTTCCTTTTCCAGTATAATAGTTTCTTTTTTTTAGGTTTTTTTTGCAAGGCAAATAGGGTTAAGTGGCTTGCCCAAGGCCACACAGCTAGGTAATTATTAAGTGTCTGAGAACGAATTTGAACCCAGGTACTCCTGACTCCAAGGCCAGTGCTTTACCCACTTCGCCACGAAGCCGCCCCCAGTATAATAGTTTCTTGATGATGTCCTTTATTGAACATTCATTAATTAAACAATTTGAGTCACCTAGTTACTCACTCTCCCCTAGGGAAAACACAAAACACTGGCACTGATTTCATGATTTCTGTTAGGATGCAAAATTCTCATCAATGGACAAACTTAGTCCTCTTAGGTATTCATCTAAAGGGGGAAGAGAGGAAGGAAAAAAGAAAGCTGAAGCTGTATCTTAGTATCCTGTTTGCTCCTTTTCACTGGGCCTCAAGATTAGGGTTTGGTGGATCCAGACAATAAGAATCCGTGAGTGGGATGGACTCCAACCAGACTACATGACTTGGATGGAAAATCAGCCTTTATATTTTTTCTAACCGAGTTGGATTGAAATCAGTATTTTCCAAGTCCCAGATGGATTAAAACGCTGCTTTTAATGATGTAAGCAAAGAGGGCAAGAAAGCATTGTCCTTGAAAAGCTGTTTCCAGATTCAGGGTGGAACCCCAGTTTTACAGTTTAATGCAACCCCGATTCCCTGGAAATAGCCCACCATCAGGCATTGCTAGGTTTCCACTTTATAGCTTCAGTTCTGGTTTGTAATATTTGGGCTGCTTTAGTCTCCTCCTAATCCTTTTTTTTTTCATATCAGAGTTTACAAAGAAAATGGACCCAAATGATTTTATGAATTTTTTTTCCCCCTTTACAAGAAATTGAGGCACTACCAGTTAGCTTTTCTATTCTGAAGGTAAAGAAGACTAAGAGATCTCTGACAGTGCTCGAAATTATTTTTGGGTCTGTCTACATTAGAAAGAACAATTAGTTTTTGGCCTTTTCATCTCTAAGGGCATATAGGAGGTCTATATAATATTCTCCAGATTTCCCTAACAGTTCTCTTTGATCAACTATGTGATTATTATGTTAGAAGATATAGCCCTTCTATATGAATATGATGAAATACTACTGTACTGTAAGGAAGAGTATGGGGATGGTTTCAGAGAAACTTGGAAAGACATGTATATGCTGATACAGAGTGAAGTGAGGAAGTATGAGGAATTTAATTGTAAAACCAAAGAAATAATATTTAAAGTCTAACAACTGAAAGGCTGAGGATCAATTACATTGATTGATTCGATGCCCACAATTCAGGGAGAAAGATTTCCTCAATGATGCTATCTACTTCCTGATAGCTCAGGGTACAGATTGAGATGTTTTATTTAGACATAGCTATTGTGAAAATTTATTTTGCTTGACTATATGTCTTTGTTACAGGGGCTTTGTTATTTTTCTTTCTATGTGGGGGAGGCGAGAAAAGGAAGGTGGGAGAAAGAGAAAAACCCTTTATTTTTTTTCCTCCTGAGAAGTGTCTTCACATATAGAGGCAACTTAGTATAGTTGACAGAGCACAGATGCCGAATAAGAGCACCTAGATTCAAGTTCTGATTTGTATTTCCCAGGTTCAAGCTGGAAGGGAATTGAGAAGCATTAAAAATTCTTCATTTTACAAATAAGTCAACTAAGAACCAAGGAGGTTAGGTAACCTGCTCAAGAACAACAAGCAGATAGTAATCATTGGGGGGGGGTGTAGGATTTGATCTGAGGTCCCTAAATTCCAAAGCTGATACTCTTGCCTTGAATCATATCAACTTCCTATTTTCTAGCTATATGCTCATGACAAGTTTGAGCTTCAATTTCCTTACATGTAAAATACATTAGTTTTACTTGTGCCATGTATCTTATATGGTTATTGCTTGGAAAGCACTTTGTAAGTCCTAAAATCCTGTCGGAATGTACTATTATTATGTTTTGATAATTTTTGTCTTAAGAAGATGCTAAATCTTATTCCTTTCTGCCAAAGGGTAAATTGTTCTATTTCTTTCAGAACTCAATTCACAGAATCGCAAACTAGCAGGAATCCCAGAGGTTATCTATTGCCTTCTAGAATATCCCCAACCCACCATTCATCTTGTCTTGGAAGACTTTCAGTGAGAGGAAACCCATTACTTTCCCAGACTGTCCATTACTATTTTTTTTGGTAACGTTCTAAGTATTAGGAACTTATTCCTTATATTGACCCCAAAACTGTCTCTGCAACTTTCAGTCTTTTCTCCCTGTTCTTCTTCCTGGAGCCAAGCCAGACAATTTCAATCCTTCTTCCATAAAATTGCCTTCAAATAAGTGAAGACAAATCTCTTGTCTACCCTCTTCTGACCTCCAACCACCAAGTCTTCTCTCAAGGCTAAGCATATCCAGTTGGTCCAATATATAAAATTAGTTAAGAAAAATTTAATATATATTATAAAGGAATTTGAATGTCAAATAGAAAAGATTGCATTTGATTGTAAGAGATGATACTTTATACCCCTACTTCATTTAATGTAATACAAGAAGTGTAAGACCTTGATGTGAAATGTATGGTTTATTTGGTTCATATCCCCAGTTCCTTTATGAGACATGAATCTCTTTAATTGGGTTAATAAGGGTCTGGCCTAATTGACTAATTAAATAAACTGATTATGCCTTTGTGAAATTTTAAATAATAGTATTTCATAAATTAATTCAACAGCAAAATAGTCAAGCTTCAGAGGCTTCCACACATAGGAGCATCTTGAAAAAGCAAACCTTTTCCCCTATGTCAGAGAGATGGGAAGGGGTAGAAGTGAGCCTGAAGGGAATGCCATATTTCTCCTATTCACAAGACCACATAGATGCAGAAGCACTATACATTCAACTGAGACAAGAGAGAGAGGTGTACCAAGGGCAAATAGACCCAGAAAGGAAATAAACAGTTTCAAGGTACATGAACCTTTAAACTAGAAAATAATTACAGCTATGATTTCAAGAAAGTTGTGAGTTTATCCTTTGGCTACAAATATCCTCTATATATGTACCTCACTACCATCATATTCTTTAAGATTAAGCCCATTCTTTACCTATACAAGAAATTTTCTATAGACCTCCAAGGGATTAATGAATAAATTTCAGGAAAAAATATTAAATAGAATAGAAAAATTAAAACTTTATTTGAATAATTTTCTACTAAAATTTAGCATTTTAAAAATTATTTAAACATATTATTCTGAGAAGCCTATTCATAGGTTTCACCACACTGTCAAAAAGGGTGATATGAAATTAATATTAATATTAATAACAATGCCTGCCCTATATTTTATGAATACTTGTAGGAAAGTGGGCTCCAAGTTTTGGGGGCAAATATTTTATAACAACTATTCTGACTTTACCAACTTAGTAAATACTTTTGCAACAAATTAATTTAGACTTGACTGACAATAGATTTGAAGTAAATTAATGGGGGCTCATGAATGATGATAGTACTTGAAACTCTAGTGGCCATCTGAATTAGGATTAGAATCCTGAGGGAATAAATAGCTGGCTGCTGCCTATGGATTTGAATGCTAGTACAAATGGGAGTTAGAACAATGGATCTAGAGGGAATGCAATAGAAAGTCAATAAAAGTTTTTTGAGTAGTAGAGTGAAATGATCAATTCTGAATTTTAGGAATATCAGTTTGATAAATATATGGAAGATGGGGTTAAATAAGGAAAAGATGGGAGGCATGGAGACTAATTAGGAGAATATTCCAATAGTTCAGGAAGGAGCTGATGAAGGCCTAAATTGAGTATGATCACATATGTGTGGAGAAAAGGTGATAAATAAAATAAATGTTATACAGGTAAAATCAGCAACTGTCAATTGATAAGATAATTGGGATGAGGAAGAATGAAGAGGCTATGATAGATTCATAATTATGAACCTAGGTAACACAAAAGATGATGGTGTCCTTGATCAAAATAGAGAAGGCTACAAGGGGAAGGCAATTTCAAAAAGAAGATAATAAATTCTGCTTTGTACAGATTTAGTTTTAGGTGTTGATAGGACTTGTAGATTAATGATACAGAACTGGAGATCAGGAGAGAGAGGTAAGACTTAAATAGAGTTGAGAGTTCAATTATATAGAACCCAAGAGAATTGATGAGATCATCAAGGGAGAGAATATTGAGAGAGAAGTAAAAGACACCCCAAACAGAGCCCTAGGGTCACCTATAGTTAAGGGGTGGGACACAATTGATAATTTAGCAAAGTATACTGATAAGATATCACATTGTTAGAAAGAGAACCCAGAGAAGAGAATATCAAAAAAAAATGTAGAGAGGAAAGAATAATCTGGAAGGCAGAGTATTCATCCATTGTCAAATATTACAGAGAAATCAAGAAAGGTCAGGACAGAGAAGAGGCCTTTTGATTTAATAACAAAGAGATCACTGGTAATTTTAGAGAAAGCAGTTTCATTTTAGTGTAGTGGGTTTAGAAATCCAATTTCTGCTGAGTAGTTGAATTGATGTAAGGAAGTAGAGGCAATGAATGTGAAACTTCAAGAGCTTTTAGAAGTAATTTGTGATAGTGGAAAGGGCAGAGAATTTAGATCCAGAGGATGTGGGTTTGTATACTAGCACTTGGTACTTGTATACACTTAGGTAAATCATTTAACTTTGGTACCTCAGTTTGTACAGCTGTAAAATGAAGGAAATGGACTTCATGAACTCTAAGATCTTTTCTGACTTTTAAGTGAAGCTTTTTAAAAGTAGGGGAGATCTGAGTGTGTATGTTAGCAACAGGGAATGATTTACTGGAGGAGAAATAGAGATGGGACAGAAGGATAAGAAGATGTGTTGGAATGAAAATCAAGGACACAAATGGAGAGTGTAATTCTATCAGGAAGGACTAGCTCTTTCACCATATCATACTATTGACTCTTATTGAGTTTATAATCCACTAAAACCCTCAAATCTTTTTTTTTTTACAGGAACTATTGTATAGCTATACCATGTCCTGTCTATACTTGTGCAATTGAGTTGGGTTTTTTTTTTTACTCAAGTAGGGGATTTTAAATTTATCCCAATGAAATTTCATTTTATTAGGTTTAGTCTCTCATTCTAGTAAGCTGAGATCTTTTTAGATACTGGTTCTTGATCTAAACCTGTGATTCAACATGAAATTCATGTCTTCCAACTTGGTGTCATGAATTAATCTGACAGGCATGCCACTTATGCCTGCATCCAAATTCATTGATAATAATGTTGTAGACAGAACCAAACATAGGTCCATGGGACATTCCACTAGTAATTATTTTATTGATTACCTAATATAGATCATGAATCTCATTTTTCAGATGGGAAAACTGAAGCCTAATGAAATGAATTAAGTACATATACAAGGTTATGTGAAACTGAAATTCAACAATCTAGTTAGTTTTATAGAAAGACATGTGATCTTCCCCTATAGCATTTTTATTGCAAATAGAATGTAATGGAAAGAATACTGCATTAGGGATGAAGAGATCTAAGTTAAATCTCAACTTAACCCACTTTTATCCTGTGCTTTAGGGTTTGCAAAATTCTTTCTTTGCCATAGTGCAAAACACCCTCCCCCATTACTAGCGATGAAACTGAGGCTCAGAGAGATGAGGTTTCTTCATTTTTGTAAAATAAGAGCATCAAACCAATTTTTAAAGGGCTCCTTTCAACATCCCATCTCCTTTCTTTGTATTAGAATTTGTTGACTGAATTTCACATATAAAAAGAGCAACTATGACAACCAGTGGTTCATGGCTTGTCTCAAAAGCTGCAATAACTTGACATTGTCATTGACCACTGTGGTGGGATACCTCTTTTCAAGTTCAACAACAAACATTATTAACTTAATAAAGTTGAAAATAAAGCATAGCTCTATCAATCTTTATACCACAATATTTGTGGGGTAGACAGGAAGATGGCCTAAGCTTCTCTCATACCAGGGAAGTCTTAGGACCTATATCTCCAAAGATTTTACCAAAAACTACTTGAGAATGAGGATTGTTTCATTTTGGGATTTGTATCCACAGCATTTAGTACTGTGTGAATTTGGGAAGCCACTAAGGCTTTTTTAGACTTAAATTTCCTTTTCTTTAAAAAAGGGAGTCAGATAAAATAAACCTAAAGTTCTTTCCAGTTCTAAGTCTATTTTCCTGAATTAAATGTTTATTGAATTGATTGAACTGACAACTTAATTTTTCTAGTTTTCCTGTGATGATGTTTCTGAAAACCCAAGAGAATTTTCTACATTGACCCAATTGGCCAAAACATGTGTGAGAGTTGTGAAAAGTCCTGACCCTTCCTAGTGATGAGTACCAAATGAAGGAGAACAAATTCAAAGAAGAGCGCACCTCAGCAAAGGTTAGTCCAAACCATATCCCCTACAATTCCTATTATAACACACATCATAGAATGATCATATAACCTTTATATCAATATTTTCAGTGAAAGGAAACACTACCACTCAAAACTAGCTATTCTACTTAGGAATAGCTCTAAATGTTAACAAGTTTCCTCTGACTTTGCCCTATGACTCTGTTCAACTTCTATTCATATCTTTTCTATGCTTAGGGCCAAAAAGGATATATCTAATCCCTCTTTTACATGACAACCCTTCAAATATTTGAAGACAGCTATCATATCCCCCTGAGCAATCTCTCCTTAGGCTAACCATCTCTATTTCCTTCCATTCATCTTCACATGGTATAGATTTGAGATCTTTCACCATTCTGGTTGTTCTCTAACTCATTAATGTCTTTCCTAAACTGTGGTGCTATTTCCTGAACACAGTATTCCAGATGTGGTCTGACCAAGGCAAAGTCTAATGGAACTATGACCTCTGTATTCCTAGAAGAAATGTCTGTTTTAATGCAGCCAACATCACATTAGCTTTTTTGGCTGCCATGTCATATGGATGACTCACATTGAGGTTACAATTTACTAATTTTTACTGGCTGTCCCCCATGTCTGGAATGCTTTCCTTCTTCATCTCTGCCTCCTGGCTTTTCCCCTGGCTTCCTTCAATTTGCAGCTAAAATTCCATCCTTCTACCAAAAAAAATCATTCCTGATTCTCCTTTATTCCAGTTCATCTCTTCTTGTTGATTGTCTCCAATTTAGCCTTCCCACATTTTGCATATATGTAGTTATTTGTGTGTTTTTTTCCCATTAGATTGTAAGCTCCTTGAGAGCAGAAACTGGATTTTGTCTTTTTTTTTTGTATTTCTAGTACTTAGTACAGTGCTTGAACCTAGGAAAGACTTAATAAATCTTAAAAGACTAACTAAAAAAATGCTCTGAATTTTTCAAACAAAACCATATAAACCATACTCTCTCCCCATCTGGAACTTGTCAAGTTACTTTTTTGAACCCAAGTGCAAGATTCATTGATCCCTATTAAAATTCAAAATGAATACAGGAGCATTCCAAAGCCCTTGTTTTCCTGCCTTTACCAGGGATCCTAAGAAAATTGCATCTTTTGACTCCAGGCATTCTTTATGCCTATGCCCCATGCCTAAAATGCTCTCTGACCTCTGCTCCAAGTACTGACCTTCCTGACTTCTTTTAAGTCCCAACAAACATCCTAGTTTCTATAGGAAGCCTCCTTCCACTCCTCTTAATTCCAGTGCCTTGCCTCTGTTAATCATCTTCTATTGATCCTGCTTTCTATATGTTTGTGTGTTGTCTTCACTAGATTTGTAAGCTCCTTGAGGACAGGGACTGTCTTTTGCTTCTTTTTTGTAACTCCAGTGCTTAACATATGTCTAGTACATGGTAGACACTTAATAAATGTTTATTGATTAATTGAAGGGACCTCAGAGGACATCAAATCCTAATTCATTATGTCATATATTATTTTGTTTTATATGAGAAAACTGAGGATCATAGGGGCTAAGGTGCTTGCCTATGGGCATGCAATACGTAAGAATCAGAGGCAGGATCTAAACCTGAGTCCCAGTTCAGCCTTTTTTTTTTTTTAGTTTTTTTTTTTTTGAAAGGCAAATGGGGTTAAGTGGTTTGCCCAAGGCCACACAGCTAGGTAATTATTAAGTGTCTGAGACCGGATTTGAACCCAGGTACTCCTGACTCCAGGGCCCGTGCTTTATCCACTACGCCACCTGGCTGCCCCTCCAGTTCAGCCTTTTGACAACTCTCTTCCTCTACAAATATTTGCTTTCTCTATTTTTACTACATTTCTACTATTTTTACTCTGTTTTACTATATGGAATATACCCATTGTGAGTTCCAGTACTTCACTAAGCTTATGGTAGTTGCTATAATTGTTGATGTTTTTTATTTCATAAGATATTTACATATCTCATTTTCACAAAAGCATATATTTGGAGAAGTTGATCTCTGTTTTCTGAGTCAAAGAGAAAAATGTAGTTAATTTGCTTGTTAACTAAGTTTTCTAAAATGATAGTTAAATGTATATCAAATGTAATTTGAAATCACAGTGATGATTTTTTGAATATTCTCTTATTTAAATGATCAATGTTAAAAAAAAGGTTTGTTCAGTAGGAAAAAAAATCTGGTACAGATAGCTTATAGGATTCAG